>NW_025220694.1:2579284-2732380 GCF_014066325.1 Apis laboriosa | reverse complement strand
ATATATATATATATATATATATATATATATATATATATATATAATAGATATATAGATATATAAATTTATTATAATAAATCGTCCATTTCATAAAAAATTGAATTATCTAACCTAAAAGTCAAAGAATGATAATTCACTTGTTTTTTCAATAACCATATGATATTGATCAAAATATTTCATCAAAACATAAACATAATCTCTGAACATTATATAATGCATTATATTTCGAAAAAGTTATTTTTTGATAAAATGTCAATAATTTGTAATTTAAAAAATAATGTAAAAAATTTTCGAGAATATTTTCGGATATAATTTTTATTTTATGTATAATTAATTTTTTAATTGAAAAACAAATGAAAAATAACAGTTGATGTATTTTATATAAATATAAAATATATAATCAAAATAATTGAAAATTCGAAAATTTTATAGTTTTTACGATCTCATTCTAAAACTTCTTTGTCAGATTTATTCTATACGTAAAGGCATGAAAAAGTAGAATCCATTGTAATCCATTTATTAAATAACATTTATTAAATAACAAAACATATTTAAAGTTTATTTTTTAAATTTTCAATCCTAATAAAAACACAAAATTTCATACTATAGTTTCTAACTTCAAGACGAAAGAAAAAACTATAAACAAATAACAATAATAAATATTTAAATTCGTAAAGCAATATATCGAAAGTGAATTGGATAAAGTAGATATTGATTTAACAAAGGCGATCAGAAAAAAGAATGGAATCGTTTGTCCATTTAATAGCGAAGATCTTGATAAAAAATCTAGAAATCTCCTATAGTTCAAGCATCGCATCATGGGATAAGGGAAAGAATAATGGAAGATGGGTAGTAAATTTGTATAGAAACTTTGTAAAAAATTTCAAATATTTATTCTGCACATAGATAGCACGAAAGATAAACATTTGCTCGTTTCTATTTATATCAAATCGAAAACGATGTTGCATTTTTCATGATGTTCCATGGTTTCTATAATAAATCGACCTTAATCTATTCAGGATAAATGAATATGTAATCAAAAATGTGATCAAAAAATGTAATCAAAATAATGTGAAATTAGAAGACAGTTTTATTTTCTATCTATTGAATTTATATTATTATGATTTTCAGTTTTCCATATAATGCCATATAATTCCATATATTAGTATTTGTAAAATTAGTAATTAGTAATGACTAAATTAGTAATATTTACATGTAATAGTCGTGAGAATATATTGTAATACTTCTACAATTTCAACTACAATTTCATTTCAAATGTTCACCTTGTTCCTTAAAATAAAAAAAATCAAAATTAAAGTAAATTTCAAAGAATTTTGAATTTAATTTTCTATTATTACTTTGTATTATATTGATAAAAATGATAGATGGATATTTTAAAATAAAATTGAAATTGTAAAAAAATTTGTGAATTTTGTTGATAATTACTACATGTAAATATTGTTGATCATAATTTGTAGTAATATTGCATATTATTTATCATTTCATATTTCATTTTATTGTTATAATTTTTTAATAATACTTTCAATGGCATATATTATGATATTTTTTTCTTAGAAAAATATATTATTAAAAGAACACTGTCAAAGTTTGGACAGAAAAAATGATAAATGGAGCACTTTGTATATTAAATTATTATTATATAATAAAAAAAAAAGTAAGATGTATTGCAAAACAAGATGCAAATTAAACTTGATGGCAATACTTTTTTATTATTTTGAAATTGTATTTATAGTAATCACTATTTATTTTTTATCAATCGTGAAACATAGCATCCGTTGAAAATAACATTTAAATTGGAAGACTGTGATTTTTTAAAAAATTCAAGTGGAAAATATGGCAATACTTCTTATATAATCCAAATCTTTTCTCTTGGGACTTTCATGTTTTAGAACCAATAAAAAAGACTTTTCAAAGAGAAGATATGGCTCCCATAAAGAAATTCAACGTGCGACGCGAATATGGTTATTGCAAGCGAATAACAATTTTTCAACGTTGTAATGGAAAAACTGATACCACAATATGATAAAAAATCTCAATAAACATAAAAATTATATATAGGGTGTTCAAAAAAAACCATTCAAGATTTATATGATATATAGGATATACTATATTCAATATAATATATTGAATAAAAAAGTCTTAAAAAACATTAATCGAAATCTTAAGTTTTCAAGATAATAATCATTTTTTGTTTTATATTAACATCATAATTATTACATGAATGATATTATTGCTCCTCAATATTTAAAAGATATTTCACATCTTCATTCTTTTATTTTTACAAACGCTTGGCATGTTCTTTTATAAGTCGTGAAATCTTTTAAAAATTCTAAATTTTCATTTTATTTGACAAACATGCAGATTTTGTTTCGTTAAGTTACTTATCGATAAAGATTTAACATACTTTTGTTATGAAATATGTATGAGAATTGAATAAAAACATTTAAAAATTTAAATTCTAAAACGAAACTACTAATAAATCAATAATGATACTAACATAAAAAAAAGAGATTATATCTTTTAAATGATTGAATTTTCGATCTATATTTACTAAAGCTTTTTTACTCATTCTCAATATGTCTTATTTTTCAATACTTCATATGAATCTTTCAAAAAATTTTTTTGAATACTTTAATAGAAAAGTAATACGTATAGAAAAGTAATAGATACTTAGATTCTATTTTCAAATAAATAAAACTAAATACAAATATGAATACTTCTTTATTTTTTTAAAATGAATGCAATTTATTTAACTTATCTTTGTAGATTATATATATAATATGTAATGTATATTATACATAGTAAGTTGTATTATGTATAGTAATATATATATATAAATAGTAAAATTATTTTATTATTTAAATTAATAGACAAATAAAATCGTTTCGATAATAGAACATAAATTTTTCTTAGATTATTCATATTCATATTCATAATTATTCATATTTTGAAAAAAATAATAGACTTATTTTGATGAAACTTATTTTGAATGAAATTGAGACAATGATATAAAAAACGTTTGTTTACATTATCGCAAATAGAGATAGTGTATAATAGAATGTATCAGATAGAATATTCGGTTAATAAAAAATTATATATAATATAATTCGAATATTAGATAATGGACTATATAATAATAATGAAAATTCTACTGTTTAGATTAGATTGGATCATATAAATATATTAGATTGTGTAATTTAAAAAAGATCTTATCTCTAAAATTAAAAAAAATTAAAATTACTAAAAAATTTTATTAATAACTTTTATCGTCTAAATATAACAATAAAAAGTACTGTGTTGAAACCAATTAAAAGTTTATCAATTATTTATATACAGAAAAACATTTTTTTTTTATATTCTAACAAAATATGATCATATATGTATAGTATATTTTTAATATATATAGATCTGATGTAACAAAAATTAATTAAATATATCTTAAATGAAATTATTTTATCCATCCATTTATCAAAATCTCATCTTTTTTATTTTTTTTTTGTACATTGCAAAAATTTTTTAATGGAAAATTATTCAAAAAAAAAGGAAAAATGAACATATACGTAATTGAGTTTTTTAATATAAAAATTTTTTAGTATAAAAGTTTTATAGTGAAGAAGTATTTAAATTATCATAAACTTGCAATTTACTATATATAATAACAACTAATATTGATAGTATAATAATAAGAAATAGAATAACATTGGTATAAATTAAGATTTTTAGTTAAAAGATAAATAAGTAAATAAAAATTTAAATTATAATTACATCGATAATATTAAATTAATCATCTAAATATAACCAATTACAATTTTTTTTTTTGATGAAAAATTTCTTTGAATGTTTGAACTTTGAAATTTTTATTATTTTTTTTCATTTTTTGAATATAATTTTATATCAGAATATATTTTATAATAGAATAACAAATTAAAAGTTAAACATTTTATAATTTTTAAGTTAATAAATAAAATAAGTTAATAAATAAGTTAATAAATAAAAATAAGTTAATAATAAAAGTTTTTCTCAATTATAATTATAACTATATATATATATATATATATATATATATATATATAATTATTAATTATCAATCAATCAATTATTATAATTATCAATCAAATATAATTATATATATATAATTATATTTCAAAAAGAATTGATTTCACATTTGATAAGAAATGTTTTCTGATAAAAGGATTGTGATTGATTCAATATCCACAACAACGGATAAATAGATTAACAAAAGTCAAAAATTTCTAATATCTATATATTATACATATCAATATCTAAAGATGGCAGAAGACCAAAGAACAAAATGATAAATATATAATTAAATAAATTATAAATATATTATAAGACATATATAAAATTATTAATAAGATTCTATAAATATAAGATATATTAAGATTCTAAAAAAACATGACGGACATTATTATTATTACATCAATTTAATGGAAAAATATTTTATAAATAAAATAAAAATTTTATTTATAAAATTTATATATTATATATTAAAAAAAATTAAAATTTATATATTATATATTATTTATAATATTTATATATAAAATAAATAAATATTTTATTATAAATAATGAAATTATAGAAAATATTAGCGGTGAATAAGTTATATTCTATCAAAAACAAGCAATTATTTGAATATTTTCAAATAACAAAATAGTTGAAAACAAATTGATCATCGGAAGATGAATAAAAGAGAAGGAAACAAGAATGTTTTTTTTCACACGATGCGAGAAAAAAATAATCGGTCTGTAGTATAACTGATGAGATAATTGTACGTAAATATATGCAAAAGATATTTCATCGTGCACCATTCTGGTCAAGAGAGTCAAACCTCTTCATGCTAGTTCTGCCGTAAAAAAACCATAAAATTAGAGGTCAAAAATTGCGGTGTACCGCAATGACGAAAATCTCTCACTTAACCAACTCATACAAGGTGTTATAAATATTTAGAACAAGTTTCGAAATTCTAAATTGAATGAAAAATTGATATTGATACATACAAATATGATGTTGATACATACAAATATAAAGTTATCTAAATTAAATGCCATATTTTTAAATTTATAATTAAATAAGACACAAATTACTCGATTACTTTATTATATATTTCAATATATATTAATTCAATATAATTATATTATTTTTTATTTTAATATTCTTGTTGATGCTTTTCTTATTCAAGGAGCGATAAAATACTGTATAAAGTATTAATGAATATTTATGAGATATTGGAAGATCGATTTTAAAAATTGCTATATAGAAATATTAATTAACTGAAATTATTTATTAATATAGTATAATATAGTATATAATATAATATTAATAATAATAATATAATATATAATATTTAATCATTATATTCATTAATAATATTCATTATTATAAATAATGAATTTATATAATAATATATTATTATTATTATTAATATTTATATAATAATATACATTATTCATAATTCACTACAATCATTAATATATAATATAATATTATAAATAATAATAATATAATATTATAAATAAATTATAATATTTAATAATATTTAATTAGTTATAAGTATTAGTAATTAGTAATTAGTACTCTACAAGAGAGTAGAGTAGAGTAATTAGTACTAATTAGTAATAATTAGTAAATAAGTATTAATATTAGTAATTTTATGTTGAAATGAAGTGAAGATAAAACGAAAAATAAAACGATAAAGATAGATATTTCACTTGTCACTTCATCGTTATCACTGACTTTTTTTTTTTTGGTTCATATAACAAATTTAAATTGATTATATCTTAATAAATAAGTCTCAACCAACATTTTTGCATATCAACTTTTGAATTTGTTTTGATATACAAAATATAAACTCAAAAAAATCTCATGAATATTATTCGTGACTGCGACTAGCTGAATGAATGATGGAATACCATTTAAATAAATATATAAGTGAATTGAAATATTTTTTCAAAAAAGAATTTTCTTCTTGGATGGATGAAAAATGAGATATTTTTTTTTTTTTTTTATAAATGGATTATATTTAAATGGATACGTGATTATATGAAACTGTTATTTTTCAATAACGGTTGAGAAATAATTCGATGATCAATTGGATTTTAATTCTTAATTCATACTAATTTTTGAAAGATCTGTAAGGAAACTATAATTAATGACATCTTCTGAATGATGGAAGAAAGTTTTTAACTAAACTTGAAGTGAGTGTTGCACATAATAGATTTTGCCAGAAGTCTCATCAAGATATGGTGATGTTGTATACCGTTAATTGACATTAATGGATTACGAAAATAAATTGTTAAAGTTATTTTAAATAATAATTTTATTTAAAATGATTGAATAATATTTATTTGATTGCTAGAATTGATCTGCACTTCATATAATCTTGGTGATTTAATATTACAATTATTGAATATTTTGAAAAATAAATTAAAATTATTAAAATTTTGTTTATGTCTAATTGCTTTGAGAATGTCATGGCTGGAGCATATCATACCTGGAATCAGCATTATATTACTTTAACTAGATTGAAGTATCTTAAAAAATATATAAAATATATAAAAAGTTTTTAAAAAATATACAATTGCAAATGTCACATAAATATTATTTTCAAAAACAATATTCTTCTGCAATTATTTTAAATTCTTCATTTCAAGTTTAATAAAGATTAATACTCGATAATAATTGAAATTCTTGCGAGGAATTTTTCTTGAATACATTGATCATAAATCTTGCAACTAATTGTTCATGAAAAAAATCAATTCATCATAACAATATATATTAACATTACAGTTTTATTCGTTCAACATAATTGAACATTGTAATATAATTTGTTACATACATAAACAGTGCAAATGATTAATAGTAGAACTCTATTTATTATATGAATATTTGTTAATAAAAAACAAAGATAAATAAGAATGTATATACAACTTTAAAAAAAAAGCTGTATATATTTACTTGAATAATTTATTTACTTAAACAATTCTGATTATTTAAATGAAAAATTAAAAAGATAATCGATACACTTTTATTATTAATAATTTACCCGATTATACGAATCAGTTATTTCTTGAGTTCATATAAATGCAGTTCTAAATAAAATATATTCAAATAAATGCACTACATTCGAATAATGGCAGAATCATTGGTACTTTTTGTACATAGAAAGATAAAAAAAAAAAATAATAAAAAATAACAATTTTGTAAATTTACATTAATAATTCAGAAATGATTCAAAAATGATAATACTTTTTAATGAAATATAGCCATTATAATGCAAAAAAAATTAAAAAATTAAATAAAATAAATCAATTTTGTGAAAAAATGATATCATATTTCATAATTAAAATATAATATATTAAAAAAAAATTTGAAATAATTAATAAAATCTTAATAATTAATAAATCTTAAATAATTTATGTTATATTTCAATTTAAAGACAGGAAACTCAATAACTTTTGGATAAATTTTTCATATTTGCATTATATTTAATATGACGTGAAGTGATAAAAAAACTACGTAGATATCTATATTAATAAAAATTCATTTGGGAATTCGATAAAACTCAATCTTTGGAAAATTAGGAATTTAATTATCAAATTATCAAATAATCTAATCTATATTCAATCAAATTTATTGAAACAATTAGATTTTGAAATAATTCACAAGATTCAATTAATTAATTAGAATTTAATTAGAATTTGATTAAATTAATTAGAATTTGAAATATTTAAATAATTGTGAATAATCCGAGATAATCATATATTATACCGTTTATAATATAATGTAGTTTCAAAAATGAAATTTTTAGATATATAAAAAAATAAATCGAAAAAATAAGGTATCTGTTTTATCTAAATGTGAAATATTTTTTAAAGAAAAAATATTATGAAAAAAATATTAAAAGAATATTATGAACAAAATATTTTATAATGCACTTTTTTTATAAAAAATAATAATTTTTTTCATATTTTTTTTTTTTTCTAAAGAAAATTGAATTTGAAAATTCATTAATTACATAGCTTTTTGTTATATATATATATATATATATATATCAATCTCAATTTTCATAAAAAAGAATTTAAAATTTTTTTCTATGCTCTGTTTGTTTATTTTCATATGTAATCATTTATCAGTAATTCATTTTAATCCGGAATTAAATAATTTCATTTATGTTGGAAAAATTTTCGAATTTGATTTATTCTTAAATGAAATAATTTTATTCTATATTTTTGATTTATTTTTTAATATATAAACATCTTTTTCAAAGTTGTGCTATATATATTTGTGGGATATCCTGTATAGTAAACTTTCTCTAACCGAGCCTTATAGGATTAGCTATATTCTCTGGTCGGATAAATAAATGGCCAGTAATCCGATAATATTATTCATAGGTTATAAATAAAATATAAATACAATATATGTACATAAATACTCGCTCAAAAATTATATCTTCTTAATAAATTAAAGATTATTCTTAATAAAATGAAGATTATTTTTAACTGCATATATATATAGATAATTTTGTTGGTATATTATTTTTAATATATTTTACCTTATCAGTAAAGTATCATATATCTTTTAATTTTTAAACAAGATATGAATTTTTACTTACATATAAAATTTATAATATAATATTATCAGTATATTATCATATAAAAAAATAATAATTGTTATAAGAAAATCATGATCTGTTCTATAGCAACTATCGAAGCAACATTGCAGAAATTTACTGTGTTTAAATTTTCAAATTCAATTTCTGCATAAGAATTGTATATAAAATTTATTATATTAAAATTATATTATAAAAATATTTATATATATCATAAAAATATTTTTATCTTATAGATTTCAATAATTCTTGCAAAACCATATTTCAAAAATTATTATTCTTTATCCTTATTTTATTTTTTTAATCCAAAAATGAAATAATTTCTATAATTTTTACTTTATTGCAAATATTTTTACCTTAAATACACATTATTTTCATAAAAACTTCAGAATTTATTATTAATTTTCTATCATGCACGAATAATTTCTTTGTATTTTACTCATATTCTTTCTTTTGTACATAATATTAAAAAAATTTCGCGATAAAATAAAAAATCATATATTTCTTATATCGAAATTTCTTATGTCCAAAATCTTTTTTTCTGTTATTTTATTCGCGTTTTTTCACTGTGTACAAAATAAGCAATTTTTATTACCACTCTTATTTAAATTAATAATTTATTATTTAAAATAATAATAATAATCATAATCATGAATCAAATGATTATCATATAGAATAATCTAATTTACAGAATTTTCAGAAATTAGAATGACATATCAAACTATTTTAACGAACATAAAAAAAAATCCTTGGTCATTCACTTTTAATTTTTAACTTTTAATTATAAGAATTACAATTAATTACAATTAATATATTTTTTTTTACCTGATCAGTAAAATATCATAAAATATCACTTTTAATTGTTACAAATATTTCATCTATAATTATTAATTAATATATTTATAATCATTTGAATGATTATGAATTATTTGTATGTTTATTATTATCATAAAATTTACAAAAAAAAAGAAATCTAATACTAAAGAAGAAATCTAATAATAATCTAATAATAATTTTTTAAAGAAGTATATTAACTGAAATAATTTCAAATTCAGAAATTCAAAATATTTCAAAAAATGGAAAAATTACTTCATGATAACAAATTCTTTTGATTTTAAAAATAATATCACTCAATTTGTATACATTCAATTGTATATATTTCATTTGTGAAGAACAATTGAATTTAAAATTTCTCACTCAATATTTCTTGATAAACAAAATTAAAATTTAATTTTAATTAAAATTTTTTTCTTTGATTCCATTTTCAATCAAGAGATTATTTTGATATGCAATAAATAATAATACATATTCGAAAGATATAAAATTATGAAATAAAATATTTGAAATAAGAATTAAAATAAATATAAAATTAAAAGCAAACTATATTCATAATTATAAGTAAGTATATTAAAATAAATAATTTGCTCAAATTCAACAAAATCCAAAATTAAAAAATTAATATTTAAAAAAATATACAATATTGTTATTATAAATAAATTATTATTTAATTATAATTAAAATTGTAATTATTTTACAGTTAATAAATATTGGATTATTAATTGAATAATTATAATTATTTCTCTTAATCATTATTAATAATTATTGAATAAATAATATTTATAATAAATATATTAATGATCATAATTATATATATAATTTCTTTCAATTTCAAATGAGCAAAATAAAATATAATAAAATCCCAATTATCGAAACTAATAAAGAAACAAGTACATTCGGATAAAAGAATTTTTGGATTGAGTGACAAATAAACAATATATATATATTTAACTGTATTTAATTTGGTATATTTTGAAAAATAGTCTAATTTATGGATTTCATATCTTTTTATCTGCTAAATTATATAAATTTTTTAATATCAGTAATTTTTTAATGCTGTATTATTTTTGTATTTGAAATTTTTTTTTCTCGAAATTTAGGAATACTTCAGAATAGGAAAACTTCAGAATAAGAAAACATATCTTCATCTTCGTTATTGTATTCATTTCTTAATTTAAAGTTTTATTTAAAGATAAAAACCAGAAACTTATGGAATGGTCAAGATAATTTAAATTTCATTTTCAATAGCTTCAATATTTTTAACAGTTTAGATTTTAATAATTATATTTTAGTAATGAATTAATAATTCTCTCATATTTTCTTTTAAACTTTCACTAATAACACTAGTAATAACACTAAGATATAATAGCAATGGTCACTCCATAAGTCATACATTGCGTGCCAAATCAGCGAATCACATAACATCAAGTATAAAAACGATTGCAAAAATTCTGATTCTCACGCAGATTGGTTCTTTTCATCTTTAATAAAAATCTTAAATTATATTTTTCCATCGAAAATAATTACTGACAGAAAATTAAGCTTCGCGACACTTTCTAAAATTATATTTAGAATTGAGATAGAATTCAGATCAAATCGCAGTTAAACATCAGAGAGATTGCACAAAATCGCCACAAAAATCAGATATCAGACATAAAAACCGCGAAATTCAATTATCAATTACAATTACTGAGTTTTAATTGTGATTTTGAAAACTGTCACGAGTTTCTCTTCAATTATTATTTTTAATAAAATAACTAAGAACTCAGAACTCAGAAGAAAAGATTAAAAAGAACTTAATAATTGTGTTAAAGGACGGTTTTTAGTCCGAAAAGTCCAAAAAATGGTCCATCGCAAGATTCTATTTAGTACGCAAGTATTGTGAAGTAACTAATATTCGTCATCGTCCAAAACTTAAACTATTAAAAATGCTAGAATTAAAGTTCCAATTATCTCGGTCGCTTCATAAGTCAATTGTAATTTTTCATCCTTAATGTTAACATATAACATTTTGAAGAATTGGAACGTTTTTTTATTTCATTATTTCTTTTATCAAATTTAAATCAATTTATGACCATCGGCTTTATCCCAATCTCACCAATATCCAAATCATTATTTTTTTCCAACTTTAAAATTTTCCGATTAATAATATAATAACACTTATAATATAATAATCATTAGTCACAATCCAATGGACAATTCTTAATTTTATTATTTATTATTAATTATTGATTTTCCAAATCTCTATTTTTTGATAAATTCGTTGCATATTCACTATTTTTTATTTTCTCAATAATTTTACATTTTGCTTTAATTAGTAGCACTTCATTCATTCATTTCAATTCAACAAAATTATTATACTACTGTGAACGATTCAAATATTAATTCAAATTTAAGTATTAAAATATAGAAAGATTTTGTTTTGATTGTTATTATAATTTTGATAGAAGAAAGTAAATACAATAAGTAAATAAATATTGTATGACATAAACAACATATACAGAATAATAAAAACATTCAGATATACACGGAATAATAAAAACATTCAGATAATATAGAGTTAGGATAATAGATATTTCGATAATCGAATAGAAGTACAAAACGTATATACGAATTGCAACAGCGATTGTTTCAACTTTCTGACATCTGTGTAGGAGAATTAAATCATGCTCGGAGTAAATCTGATAAATCCCAATGGTCCAGCGAAGGGGATAATATTTTTTTCGATTTCTCAAAGCCCTTTCCACTGTTCAACAGATCTATTCGATATATCGAATATCAAATTTTTTATTCGGGGTGGTTCTTATCTTTACCACAGTTGCATACGTTTCGAATGTGAGGTTATAGGGAAAATTGTGATTCTTGGTGAAAGTAGCGAAGGATCCAATAGATTCTCGTTATATGGAAACCTACACAATGTATGTACAGATATAGATAATGTTTATACAGATATAGACAATGGTACATATAGTGATTCCAAAAAGTATTGGCACATCTTTTCAAATGCGATAACTTTTTTAAAATTGCATTTAATATATTGAGTTTTGAAAAGTAAAAGTAAAAGAATAATTTAATTGATTAAATGAAAAAAGAAGATTTTAAAAAATTGCAATTTGTCGAAATGAAAAAAATAAAATAAAAATCGTTTTTTATCTGATAATGAGTTTGTAATGGAAATTTAGTTTAAAAAACAGATTCTAAAGATTTATCTTAGTTATATATATATAAATATTTACAAAAAAGTATTATTCTCTGATTTCGATGATTTTTTTCATTTTTGTCAAAATTATATTAAATGTATGAAAGTTTTATTTGGTAATCATTGTTTATTAAAAAGTTATAATGTAATCTAAAAAACCAGATTTTAAATAAATTTTTGTTTAACGATCGATTAATTTATATTAATTCTAATTTCATTTCAAATTAAAATTAAATAAAAAGTCATCTAATTATTAATCAAATAAATGATTTGCATTAAATTTGGATTAGTTTTCTAAATCTGACAATTGTTTGTAATAAACATGATTAAAACTAACTGGTTTGAATTATTTTGGTTTGAATTAATCTGATTTAAATTATTTTAAAGAAATATTTTTATTAATAATTTTTATTAATAACTAATGAATAATTATTGTTATTGAAGTTTTTAGTATTAATTTTAATATTATTCAGGGTACTTGAGGGGATCTTGACAATATTTTAAAAAGTTAAAAATGCAATATTATTTATTTTATCAGATTATTTATTTTGTAAATATATGCTGAAAATTTTATTGATGCTGATTGATGCAAAAATTAGTATGAAATTAGTATTAGTAAAAATATAAATATTTTCAGACTTTTAATCAAAACAATAAAAAATAATGATTTTCGTTTTCTTTAACTGCTTGTAGCTGTAATAATATTATTTATTTCAACAAAATTTTTAGCATATATATAATTAATATAAATTTATACAAAATATATTTTTTCATTAATAGCATAATAGATAAAAAAATTGGAAAAAATAATTTTTGCTATTTTTTTTTACAATCTCGATCAATAGCTAAGATTTTTAAGATTTTTTTTGCGTGTAAACTATTCTAACTTTTCAAAATAATTCAACGCATTAAGTTTAATTTAAAAAAAAAATTGTCGTGTTTTAGAGAATATGCCAATTTTTGGAGCTACTGTATATGTATATACATACAATGCAAGTCATTCGCATTGATCGACTCTGGAATCGGTTTCTTCGATTACGTTGAAACATTCGAAGAAAAAGTGTATATCTGGTATCATTAGCTACATTCATGGGAAATAGCAAACCTTTTGAAAGAAATTGGAATTGGATTGAATGGAAAGATGTTTGAGTTTTTTTGTTCACTATATTAAGTATACATTCTTTATTCAAATACAGTAGATCTTTGAATTTCAAATTTGTCCAAAATTTAATCTTTAAGTTTAATCTTGAGTTTATTTGAGTTTGAATTAATTTTTCCATTTGAAATAATGTTGAACAAATTAAATTAATTGAATTTTAAATTTTTAAAATTTATATAATATAAAATATATATTAGGAAGTTATGATTCATTAACATTTACTATTTAATCATCATTTAATTTTTATTTTGAAAGATATCAGTCTAATTTATTAAAAAACATTATTTTAAAAATTTTTCTAAAATGTTCCAATACATTGTCATTATCATTTTAAATAAATTGATATTCCTGTTTAAAACTATGATATTGAAATGCAATTTTCTATGAATTTTAAATCAATAATTCAACAATTCATTAATGTTTAATGAAAATATTTCCATATGACAGCATGTGATTCTTTGTTTGATTTTCGAATTTTTTATTTGAATTTTAAATTATTCAAATATCAAATCATTTGAAATTTGAGGATTGCTTTTAATGAAATATTCTAAAATAGTCAATTTACATAGATATTATAAAATTATAATTATAGTAACTAATTTAACAAGAAATTCATAAGCTATAGAAATAGTATAAATAAAATTTTATTATTATAAAATTACAATGAATCTGCTGATTAATAATTATTTTAATATTCTCATATTTAACTAATTATTATATATTATGTTTCAATAACTTTTTCTCATTAATCACGATTTATGATTAAATATCATATTATATGATACCGTATACCATGTGATTTCAATTGAAAATCTAGCAAGAGGAATATAAATCCATTTTTGACAGTTCTTTAATTATTACGTGTAATACACTACATAAAAAATTTTCTGCATCGTTCGATGCATGTTTGATGCAAATCCAATAAAATGACTGATTTATTGCAGATACTTGCAGATTTATTACAGACTGCCGCTATTACTGTTTTATGTCAAATAGGAAACGATTGCATCATACAGTATTTATTCGTTATAAGCTTTCAATATTTATTCGTTATAAACCTGGAATAGATCGTGATCTGAAATTTATTAAACAGATATCTAAAAATTATTAAATTATTGTGATAGTTAATCCAAATGATATGATTCTCTAATGAAAATTAAAATAGTAATTATTTCAAAAAAGTGATTAATAGAAAAGTGATAAAATAGGGAAAAAAAAGTCAAAATTTCTCATTACTGTATTTTTGAATATAGAAAATTATTTATTTATTTAATATATCTTATTTTAATAATTTTTCTTTTGCTAGAAAATATTCGATTCATTCTTTAAAATCTATAGATTTTTATATTTTTCAATGTCTGTTGCTTGTTTTTACAATCAAAAAATATTGTCTAATTTTTCATTACAAATTCAAATCTGATCTTTATTATTTATTTTCTTTGCAATTCTAACTAAAATTGCAATTTTTCTAAAATTTTTTTTACTTAATATTTTTTTTACTTAATATTTCACTTAATAATTTTTGAGTAAAAAGCTATTGTTTGATTCAATTTTAAAGAAATTATTTTATTTAAAACAATGATTTAATATTTTTACCAGAGTTGTATTTATATCATTTTTTATTAGCAATATCATTAGCATATTTTTATATTAGTATCTATATATCAAATTGTATTATATAAAACTATCTATGTGTAATAATTACAAGTATTTTTATATTTTATCATCTATTTCATTTATAATTATACGTAAAATTTAAATTTTATAAAATCATTTTTATGCGTATAAGTACATATATATTTCATATCAACTTTGTTTTACACTTTTTTTTCATTTACATTTATTATTTTAAAATTAATTAAAATATAAATATAAATAAAATTATATAACAATTAATAACTAATTATAACAATTAATAATTAATTATATAACAATTAATACAATAAATATATATATAAAAATATAAATCAATCATATAATTATATAATTTTATCAATTGAATTTCTAATTTATTTTAATTATTTGCTACTAAAATATATAAGATATACAAGATAACAATGTATTACAATTAGCTATCAATTACATCCCATCTAATAAAGCTTTTTATAATTTTATATTTTCACAGAAAATAATAATGAGCAAGTTCAAGACATTATTTTAATATTATTTTTTAGTATGTATAGATATTATTTTAACATTTTTTTAAACTAACCGTTTTAAATTAACAAAAAGTAATTATTCCATTCAATTCTAAAAAAATTCATCAAAAAATTGATAAAAATTTAATTTAATAATTATTATATTTATATATAATATATATATTTATTATTATATTTAATATGTATATTTATTTTTTAAATTATTGATTTTTTTTAATTTTAAATTAAAATAATAATTTATTATTTATTAAAAATTTTTTTCTAAATTTATCTAAAAATAATGTGTGAATCTCTTCCAATGTTATTTTTTTTGAACGTTTAACTATTTATATTGGTTTGAATTTTTTTAAGATATTAAAATCAGTTACCTATAGACATTGAAAGATGTAAAAATTTTTAGATTTATTTCAATTATAATTTAAAAGTCGAGAAAAATTACGAATTTGAGCAATTTGATTATTCTGTAATTCATAGTAACGTTAACCAATTTTAAAACTTGTGTATATGTATACTTTATATAATATAATTTACAATTAATTGTTACAATTTAGATCTATAAAAGATATATTTTAAATCTTTATTATAAACTTAGATAAAAAATTTAAAAATATAAGTAATCTTTACTTTTTTCTTCACTTTCTTAATATCAATTTTTTTATAAAAAAAATTATAATAAATTATAATTTTTATAATTATAATTTTTTTTTATATTTATATATATATATATCTAGTAAAATAATTCTTCAAATATTTACAAAAAATCAAATCATAATCCAATTGTAACAAGTTATTTCGTTTTAAAAAATGTACAAATATCTTTCTCCATAGTTGTATATAATTTAGAAAAAATTAATTATTTCTGAATAAATTATTTGCCAGTAAAACAAGTACGATAAATTAGAGCACAATATTTCATATAATCATATAACCAATATATATATAGTACAATATTTAGAATGCTTTATATTATGTATAAGTCCATTAATAGTTCGTTCATCTATTATATATATCCAATAGTAGGAAAACTAATATTGGAAAACTAAACAACTAGTACATAGTAATTTATTTTTCATTTTTTTAAAATATATATAATTGATTTAACTGAACTTTTTTTATTGTTTTGATTAATATTTGAAATTTTTGAAACAATTATGTATAAAATCATTTTTTATTGATAAAGAAAAAATAAAATATAATATATATATATATATATATATATATGTATGTTAAAAAGAAAAAAAAAGGATGTTGATTCAAGAAAAGTTAGATTTAATGAATATAGTGATTAGTAGTCTTATTCTAATTATTAAATTAATAATTCTATTTCTATTTTAACGAATTTTTATAATTTGGAACTACTTGCATCAAAATATTAAAATCATGATTTATATTGACAATGAACAATAACATGATTTAAATACTAAAACACTGTTTTAATCCAACATGAAAAAATATAAATTTGAAATTTTTTGCAATCATCAAAAAATAATATTTTGTGTTCATATTGCATAAAATATTAATAGAGACGATCCAATAATACTAATAAAATCTGAATTAAATCATTCTATATTCATCCAATATATTGAAACAATGTAAAGTATTTTCTTATATATATTGCACATAATAATACAAAATTTATCAAAAATAAATCTATCTCTTTTCTGATGTAAAGTTTTTCAATTGTTATAATTAATAATTAATATGCATGAAATATTCAACATAAGTAGATAATATTTAGCATAATACTACAATGATACAAACAGACACTATTTGATTAAAAATCGACATGATGAGTATCGCTAATGATTATTGTTATTCTACGCACTCTTTTCAATCAAGTGTTATATCCACATAATACCGTCGCAGAAGATTATTATTATAAAAATTTTCTTTTGATATAGAATTATATGGGTACATATGTTACAATTTATATGAATCTAAATCTCTAGATGTAGCTCCTAATGTCCATTATCTACTATTTTTAATACTAATAATCTCATTTTCGTACGAACTATATACTATTTGTGAAGACAAGAAATCTCGCGAGACGACACAAGAATAATGAGAGCATCTTCTTCTATTCAAAAGTATATATGATTTTATTTATAAATATAATACTTCTTGTCAATATACGTAATTTTTATTGAACGTATATGGGAAATTAAATATCCAATTTTTTTTAAAGATTTTATGTCATAAATAATATTTATTTATATTCGGTGGAAATTTTCATTTATAACGCAAGAAACGATTATTTCGACTTCATTCTGTATTTCGATAAATTTTGTCTGTATCCCTTTAATTTTTCTATTATTACACCAAATCTTTAAAAAATAGTAAATCAATATTGCTGATATATACAAGTGTATTCAGATGGAAAGACTTCTAAAAATAATAAAATAAAATTACACTTGTTCATAATATCATATAATTTTTAAGAAATCTTTAAGATTAATTGCATTCCTTTATAATTAAATCTTTATATTTTCAATATTTAAAAATAATTATTTATAATTAAATAGCAACTATAATAATTATTTAACAGAATTACTAACCTTAAAAATCTTATTTATTATCATTACGTTTTCACTTTTTTGAACCCATACTTATCTCAATGTTTGTCAAAAATAATTATGAATAAATCTCTATCCTCGATGACTTGACTTACATGTATAGCTATGCTGTTACACATGACAGTACATTAAACACAAAACATGAAGTAAATCGATGCTTAATTAATATCAATATAAAGAAATCAATATCAACTGCAAATGCTTTAATAAAAACAAGAGAATACTTTATACTGATAAAATTAAAAATTCGTAAAATTGAAAATAATACACAAATTGGTAAAAGTTAATACATACCGATAAAATACATTGTAAGATAAAAAAGAGAAAAAAAATACTAACAATACACGGTATATTCTCAAGTGGTCACCCATCCAAGAATTAACTGTGCCCAACGTAGCTTGACTTTGGTGATCGAACGAGAACCAGTAGTTCCTATGGTCGTTGGCTTGAGAATTATTAGTTCTTTTTTCGAAATACGCGTAATAAAATTGACTTTAAAACGATAATGGGAAGATCTACAAATTATCAATCAGATACACCAATTTAAATGCTAATTAATTATATATATATTACATAATATTTATGTGTAAATTTTTTTTTTTTAGGACATCCTAAAATTAATATGCATAATTTTAATAAAATCTTGAATATTCGCTTTAAATAATTTGGATTGAATTCAAAGATTTAATGTCCGAAAATAAATGATTGAAAACGCATGTTTTTGTACAAATTGTATTTCTTTACATATTATTTCTTTTTTTTTTTTTTTTTTTTTTTTTTTTTACTTAATTTAATTTTAATTAAACTTAGTATATAATAAATATATCTCTTTGTACTTGAATAGTATATCTGAGTCACCTCATGCTTTGATGCGAGTATTTGAAAAATGACTCTAAGGCATTATTTACATTGATGCGGCAATTCGAACGATAATAATATTTATATTTGATTTTTTTTAGAATATTGTTTCATATATAGATTCCTAAACTTTTTACATATTATCTTATGAAATGTAGAATAATATGCTATCAAATGATTAGATTTTCTTATCTGAAATTATACTATGATTGTGGATTGACTTGCATCTTCAGCATTAGTTCGAGTTTATGAATAGGAATATTAATTTAAAGTTTATAAGTTTTTGAGTTTTTTAAGCATGAAATGTGGTAATGAAATTAGTTCAAATAAGATGAGTTTGATTTTTTGTTATTGAATTTTGTTATTGAACGAAATTATTTCTATTCATTAAGAAATTGACAATAGGGAGAAGAAAAGCAGTGATGAAAATAGAGATGTAGTAAGAGAAAATGAGAAATAAGAATAATAGACAGTGAATGTGAGATCACGTTGTTAACAGAATTTAAAAGTTTGTTTTCAATGAAATATAAAAGATAAAAGATAAAGGATAAAAGATCAAATGGCATTTTACTATGATACTTATTCTAATAAACAAAAAACACATCTTGGCGATTGCTTTATAAATATTACACAAAATAACAATATAGAATTTAATATTCAACAAATTTTCTTTTTTTATATGTAAAGATACATAAAATATTAAAATATAAAAGTTTTATATTTTAATTATATATAATTTATATGAGAAATCATTTTAAATTTTCTGTAAAAAATTCATTGAATATCGGAAAATCGTTTCAACTTGTTGGTTCGGCCGAGCGAAAAAGATTCAAGCGCAAAGAAATATGGTATTCCATATAATATATGATAACATATAAATATATGGTATAATTATAATGATTGTCTAACAGGTACCAATTTCAAAATGTGATGACGACATCTAATTAATAAAAAATAATTTATTGATAAAATAAATGTTCCCACTACAAGGATAATAAGATTAATGTAAAAGTCTAAATTCATGAGAGTTTTTTGTAATGAATATTGATTGAAAATTACTGTTGAATAAATTATTATCGTAATATTATTTTTTTAATGAAAAATAATTTTCTTAAGAATTTTATTTTCAAATATATCTTTAGTAGTTGCTAGAAATAAAGTAGTGGAAACTGTCGATATCTAAAATTTTTGATGATTGACATTGCGAATTAATGAATCAATATTCATTAATTCATAATGAACATGTATAAAAATTTTTTTAAATTGCTTATATTTATTTTTAAAAATTAATGAATAAATATTTTAAATTTCATATAATATATTTTCTATATTTTCTATATTTTTTACAATATTTTTTACAGATGTTTATAAATTTATTTCGAATTTATCCAACTTTTAATATTTTACTGTAATTAAATGTTTTATTTATAGTTAAATTTATTTATGATATTCATTAGTAAAAATAATTAATAAAAACAATAAAAAAAGATATGTATAAACAACATATTCATTTATATTGTTTATATGAAATATATGAAATATATGTAACATAAAAAATATATATTTGCATAAAAATTTGCATATATTTATATAATTATTTTGAAAATTAGAACTAATTATTTTCCAATCTGTATTATTACTCTTGATATCGAAGAAAAATTTTAAATAAAAGAAAATCATACCGATTAGTTAATTTTTATTTTTCCATCAGATATTAATATTTTATTTGGAATAAAATGTGAATATAAGAATTCTGTGTAACACATTTGCTTAAAAATAAAAATATTATGTATCTTAAAAATATTTGGTTGCAAATAATTATATTTGTATTTCAGAGTCATTATCCTAAGTCAATATATTACTCTATTTCTACTAAATTTTTCCAATTATATTATATTTAGATAAATCATAATACATATTAAAGATTAATATACGAATCATTTAAAAATTAAAATAAATAATATTTATCCTTACAATACATATCTAATATACATACAGTAAGCAGTAAAATTTAACTAACACAAATCCTTTTTATAAAAAATAATAATTTATTTTATATCAAGAAAGACAATAGAAAAAATGTATTACGTATATTAAATTACAACAATTTTATTAAAAGAAATCTGTGTAAATTTTATAGCATTCTACTTAAATTGTTACATTGGTATTCAATTTAATTTTGCTTTTAAATATTTAAATATGTTTGTATTTGTGTTATATTCAGAACTGTTTGAGAAAATCGAATTTATATTGATCAAATATTCTTGTGTTATAATGAAATCTATATAATAAAATCATAATGAAAGTTGTTCAACATGCGATAATTTAATTTCTTTATAAAAAAATTATTTTGGTTCGAGAATTATTTTGACTTTATATAGAAAGTACTTAATCACGATACAATATGCAAAGGATTAGAAAAAAATATTGTAGCGATATTCCTGGAGAATCAATTGAATGTTTTCATTATAAAATAAAAAAAGTTTCATATGCTTTATTATATAATTCAGATATCATAAAATCTGCCAAATGATAGGGAAATTAATAAAAATCATAAGAATTTATTGCAGCCATTGGATCATATGACAAGATCTTAGAAAAATATTTATTGGACAGCAGATAATTGGAAACGCATCATATTATAAGAGATTAATTCAAAATTGATAAAATTTTATTCAATGGACGTTAATGAGCTTGGATCCATAATGAGTAAAGATCCATAAATCACCATAAAAACGACATTTGAAAGAAACAATAATTTGATAGTGGATCTGTTATTCTGTGAAGATATATAATATATAACGTAAGATCATTAATGAAAAAATGAATCAATACATATACTATACAAGCTTGAAATGAAAGAAGAAATGATGAGATGCATTACGAGAAATGATAGAGAACATACTAATTGATAAAAGGAGTATTGTGTTTTAATAAGGATCTAAAAGTATATGGTAAAAATTGTATAATATTAGCTGCAATCATTTCAAACATTGACTAGCCTAAAATCTAAACTTGAATCCAATCGAAAGTTTATAAGCAATATTGAAAAAACAATTATGAGACGAACATGATATGCCACTATATAATTTTGATGAATTATGGAGAACAATAAAAGAATAGCAGACTTTTTCGGAATTATGCAATGTAGTTAAATCTAATTAAAAATATGCCAAGACGAATTGGAGTTCTTTTCAATATTAATGGATTATGCAAAATATTAAATTTATTTAAATTTGTTATATCTCGTTTATTTTTAATAACAGTGCAAAATTGAGTTATCAACATAATTGTATAAAATATATAGAATACAAAACAAAAAATACAAAATTTTTATGTTTGTTACATTAAAAAAGATTTTTCAAACATATAATATATATATTCATACATATATATATTATATTATAAATATAATATTATATTATAAATTTCTTTCATTTTCTATGGTGATATATAAATAAATTATTATTTTTCACAAAAAGCATTTGTATTTTGTTTCTTATTAATATATATGTGCTTTGAAACTATATTGTTTACTTCATTACTTTTGATATACTTAGATTATTTCTAAGATATTTTTACATATATCAATTTTAATGTTAAAAATTATATTTTACAATGAGTTCACATAATGTTATTTAACTAATTTAATCGAATAATCGAAATTAACAACTAATAATTTCATATTTTTATTGAAAATCTAAGTTTTTATATGTATATATACAGTAAAGAGTATAAATGAATCAATATTCGATAAAAGATTACATCAATATTTTATAAAAAAACTGTTATAATTTCATAAAAAAATCATAATAATTAATTTTAAATTCATCCTAAAACATAAATGTTATGAAACAAAATAAAAAATTAAAACGAAATTAAAATCATACTCGTGATGATTTTATAATTAAAATAAATATATATAATATATTTTGTTTAATAATTATTTAATAATTAATATTTAATAAATAAATATTAATAATTTTTTATAATTTGTCATTTATAGTATAAATTATTATTATATTCTAATTTTACTAAGTATTCGATGATTTAGACATGTTTAATTTTCATATGATAAAATTTGAATTCATGGTATATTTTTCAAAGTTTGATAGAATATATTCAAAGTTAAAAAAATCTTACTTTGTGACTTTTGAACAATCATTTTAAAAAAAACTTTCAATCTTCTAAATCTAGTATTGATAGGTATAAAAAAATTTTTCTTATCTTCATTTGAATATATAAAATTTTCAATGAAAAAATTTCTTTCTTTCTTTTGTTACATAATATATAAATTTCATAAAAAAAAAAAAAAAGAAATTATGGAGGGAAATTCTGAAAGTAAATTTTTAAAATAAACCAAGATTATTATAGAATTTTTTTTCACAAAATTATAATAATTTAAATGTCGGCAATTTTTAGCAATGACTTAAATATCTAATGATGATGGATGGGGATATATACAAATAACTTTAACTTTCAAAAAGATATTGATTTGAAGATAAAGATATTCATTAGAATAGTTAACCGAATAGTACTTGGAAAACTAGTTCGTAAAATCTGTAACGATCCAAGTTTACATTTATTTAATAATATTTATTTATTTTTTAGTAACTAGAGGTAATTAATCTATCTTTCAAAATTTAATTCATTTAATTCATCGAAAAATGACATAATGGCAGCAACTAATAAATTAAATTAACTAAATAATTCTTACAATTGATAAGGAAACGAATATTTAAAACATGAATTCAATTGATGGAATAATCATATAATTGTCATATGTTTTAAAAAACAAAAGTTATTCCATTAAAATAAAACAAATACTTGAATCATTATTTATTAATAAAAGATTATGCGTAAAAAATCTAATATGTGTTTTTACTTTTATTTAATATTTATTTACATTTACTTATTTTTATAAATATTACATTCAAAATATTATATGTGATTTGGAAAGAAAATCAAAAAGTCTGCAGAATCAAACATCGATTCTTAAATAAATCATTTTTGTGTAATCATTCTTGTGTATTATTATTGTAATATGTAATATTATTTGTTATTATTATTCAACAAAAATAAATTGCGAATAATAAAAACCGTGATACAAGATATCTCTATTACTAGCATCATATCTACGATAATGTGAAACCGAAATTTTCTTTTGTAAAAGATGAAAAATTGACAATTAAAAATTCTATCAATGCAAAGGATACGAACAATGTCGTATTTTCATAATACAATCGGAATCGTCGTTAACGAAGAAAGATCTTTCTTTATAATGAGGAAGTTAATGAAAGAGATGGGAGATCATGGTATGAAAGGGATTTTGAAAGTTGTACGAATTAAAGAAATGAAGCAATGCTGGCTGACTGATGGACAAAGGGAATACAATTATGAACTTTATTTTATGCCTTCGCAATACGATGGTACGCTTCGCAATTAACCCTTTGCGTTCATAGGATAACAGAAATAAAAGTTTACCGGCGGACGCGGATATTTCATATGGAGAACTTTTCGTTGTGAAATTATTAGAAAATGCAAAAAACTTTTTACCATCCGTGTTTTGTTGCAAAAATCGTAGACTAATTGCGCTTTTTCGTATCTTTCCTGCGATAGAATAAAAGAATGGCTGCATTTTTCGTTGTAACTAGATATCAAAAATAATATAAAATATGATATATATATATATATTATATTTGTAAAGTTCATTTATGTAAAGTTCATAAATATACGCAAATGTAAAAAAATGAATGAGAAGTTGATGATTGAAATCAGATATTAAAAATTATCTGTAACTAGATATCAAAAATAATATAAAATATGATATATATATATATATCATATTTGTAAAGTTCATTTATGTAAAGTTCATAAATATACGCAAATGTAAAAAAATGTAAAAAAATGAATGAGAAGTTGATGATTGAAATCAGATATTAAAAATTATCTGCCAATCTACTTGCTCATTGATTTCACGTGTAAATTATTGATAGATTTAATGTTTGTAATTTTCAGAAAAATTTTTTAAGTTTATAAAAATAGTTTATGAAATTTAAATATCTTGAAAATGTAGAACTTATAAATTAATAAAATTTTATGAAATTTAATAATTATGAGTATCAACTTTGCTATTATGAATAAAGAGTGTGGTCGAATAACATATCAAATGAGTAGGATATGCTTCCTTATGAAAAGTTAAAAAAAAAAAAAGAATATTTTCATTCAAAGTTTTTTATTCAGGAAAATTATTAATTAATTTTCGATTAGATATGAATGAATTATTGAAGATATTTTAAACGTGAAAATAAGTAAAAATGGAGAATAGAATAAAATTTTATTGTTTAAATTTTTATTGATTTTTTAAAAAATTAAGATTGAACATATATCAGTCAAATTATCGACGATTTCTAAAATTCGTATTTCCAAAAATTAATTTTTAAACAAAATAAAATTAATTCCACATTTTTTGTTTATTTTAAACATAGTTCTTATTATTGAGTTTTTATTAATAATTTATTTGTATTCAAACTGAGAATTATCCAATTTGTAAAAAATTAAAAAATTTTCAAATTTGATTTTCTCAAAAATGAAACCTTGACGATAAAATTTTATGCTATTTTTTTTTTATTTTATTTTCTTATAAGAAATAACTTATTTGCTAAATATATTGTTCGATCGCAATCTATATTAATTTTCAACTTTAATTTTTTTCAAGATTTTAAACTAATTTTTAGCTTTGCTATTATATATTAATTTTGAAAATTAATTTTATACTATTATATTATTCTATTATTCTATTATAATTTATACAAAAAGAAAGTTATATATTATATAAAAGAATCATTATAAATCCTTTGTTCATAATTTTACAATTAAAGTACGTCTTGACTCATATTTTATTCGAACAATGTAAATTATGATTATGAGAAATTATTCATATTTTTATATTAAAGTTATATAGAATAATAATTTGTGTGAATTATTTTTGAAAAATTAATTCTAGCAATCAAAATAAAACAAAAATTAATATAGAATATGAAGTATAAAAGAAATGTTGATATTTTCTTATTAAGTTATAACCAATCGAAGTTTACATTAGATAAAGCGAGATGAAAGTAAGATAGCTCTATATTCATCACAAGTGTGGACATTTCTACATGATGTAGAATGCCAGAGCCGTATCTTTGCTATTTAATGAGGGAAGTAGTAAAAATGAAAAATAGTAAGCTTGAATGAAATAGAAAGAACATTATATTTGCTGAGTCTGGTTGTCGAAAATCGCATGATAATAAAATAACTTTGTTTTTTACTATAGGCGTAAAAATGCGTCTACTATTGAAACATATTTGTATTAATTTTTGTTTGTTTTAGTCGTTAGAATCAATTCTCCTAAAATATTTCACGAATATATTATTCGTATGTAATAGAAAAAATTGTTGAAAATAAATCCTTAACAATATATTTCACTATAATTTCATTGAAGTCGGTGAAAAGGTAATTTTTCAAAATAAGTTATCTTCAAAAATAACTGCAAAATTATTTATATTATTTATATATTGTATTTATGTGATTAAAACATGTAAAATTGTTATATTAAAAAAATATTTTTGGTTTACAGTTTAGTATTTGGATTAATATTGATCATAATAGATATCAGAGATATCTGTTTAAAATATTATATTTTTTATAATAATAATGATGTCATAATAGTATCTATATCAGTTAGTATTTATTATTGTAATTGATTATTAATAATAATAATAAATATAATTTTAATATTTAATAAACTGAGATTACAAAGAAAATAATTTACCTATGCATCTATGCAGAAAAATATTAAACAAAAAAATTGAATTCCTTCAAAGAAATTATCAAATGTATAGCGATTCAATTTGTATATATATTAATTGTATATATATTAATTTTAAATAAATTTATATAATTATATAAATAATATAAATATAATTCATTATATTATAATTTTAATTTAATACTCAAATTACCGAAAACTGGTCATTTTTTACTCATATTTGAATTGTAAATATTAAATTTTATTTACATCATCAGAAAAATATAAGATAGTTTAAAAGTCCTTGTTAAAAGCTTGACTGAAAGATTAATTATAAAAATGATCCATTGATGAATCTCGATATCCATTGATGAGTTCTTTTAATGATAAGTTTTCTATTGATTCTATAATTTCTCTGATCGAAACTATTCTAAATATATATTCTAATATATATATATATATAGTCTAATACTATTCTAAATATATATTCTAATATATATATATATATATAGTCTAATACTATTCTAAATATATATTCTAAACTTTTGACTATTTTTTTTATTCAAAAATTAAAAAATTACAGATATCTTTATTTAATATCTCCATGTTATTTTAAATCTATTCTACATATTTACACGATTAATTCAATTAATTATGTTAATTTTAATACATTTTTATTAAAAAAATTTAAAAAAATGTTGTATGCCTATTTTATTATTTATATTATAGTTTTATATATAAATTATTAATACATATTAATATGTATTACATTCGCTCTTATCAACAATGATGTAAACTGCAAATGTTGCAAATAGTTTACGTAATATTAAATTACGTTTACTGCTATTGTTAAATATGTACTATCCATCGATAGTACTTTAATAATGATAATGGAATGGTATCGAAAAAACGATATTTCTTTCTAGTTATAAGTGTGTATTGCTAATTTGATCCTTATCAATGTATTATTGAAGCATTATCGACGGATGGTACAAGAGACATCATATTAATCGACAATGTTTCGACAGTAAAAACAAATATATTAAAATATAATACACTTTTTGTAGTTAAAAAATTAGAAATCGATCAGTTCAAGATTTTAAGTATCTTTCGTTCTATTTTGAGACAAGATTAAATGAAAAAATTCGTCGATCGACAAACCTTTTATCGTCTCTTCATCGTCGACAATTTTCAATGAACTCTCGTTCGTTTATCGCCGACCAGGAAACGCTCACAATTCAATTTGGTTACTTTCCAATGGAAGTTTTGTCTCGACAAGGCCACTTTGTAACCACTGGATTCGAATTGCGAATTCGCCTAGTCTGGTTGGGAGAAAGTGGTTGATTTTGTTGGAGAGTTGATATTTGCAACAAGTTATAACAAGTAATAACAAAATAAGTAATTCGATCGGATTTAAGTCGTGTTTTTCTTTCAGGATGGCTAATCTAATTTGTTTTTTTACTTTCTTTCCACGATTTTCACATAGTTCAATATGATTTGCAAAAAAAGCCGCTTTGTTTCTTTTAAATGCTTGAATATATAACAATACTTTCTTAAATCGTGAAAATTTATTTTACTAATAAAAAATACATAGATAATTTATTTATATTAATATTTTGAATTTTTTATGATTTTTCAACTAATTAAAATTTGAAAATAAATTTTGAAACTTTAAAATATAAATAGATTGCGAATTTTCATACAAATATATTTTGTATTACATATGTTTTGTATATTTCATGCAAAAATATAAAATATAAAAATGAATATTGTTTTTTTTCTTATGATAATTTTTTTTCTTTATGATATTAATTTTATTTCATATAATTATTGAACGTTATTAATTATTTTATTAATTATATTCAAAAAATAAAGTTTTTGGTTACGATATAATGATTTGTGTTGCATCGCATGTCATTCGACCTTGGAATTTTAACGAAACACATGAAGATTGGTTTATAACACAAGCGTTTATAACGAGGCTATTTTTGAGTGAAAGTTTTTAGCGATAAATCAGATGTCCCAACATTTCTCCTTTTCTACACTCAATAGCTGCAGACATGTTATAAACCAGGGTTTCTGAAGGAAAATTAAGAGGCAATGTGTGACATTCTTGATCGCAGCTTTCACATAGGAAATAGTCTCGAGATCTCCGGGGTTTTATACTAGGCATCATCTTCCATCAAAAACATTCGGTAATATCGTCTGCGTGTCCTTTGATTTTCCAAAAAAGACAAAAATCAATAATCAAAGATGCTGCGACAAGCGAAGTGAATGAATCGAGAAGAAAGAACAATTTCAACTATCAGAAGAATAAGATTGATATCAACATCACTTTCAAAATTTACTTCGCATCAACGAATTTATCATTTCAACGAAATTCAGCATCATTAAATTGAAACTGAATCATTGGAAACGTAACGACAACGTATAATTGGAAACATATAATTGGATAGTTCTCAACATTGTTTGGTCTTTCGAGCCAGATTTTCACAATTTCAATAGTCGAAATCCAGTTTTTATTAACATTTATTAATACTAGATAACGACAACACTGTCCATCAATACAGTCCAGCGGCCAGGAATAAATTGTTGTTGAATCAAATCTATGTATGCTACGGTAATGAGGATTGAAAAAATTTGTATATTGCAAGCAAATTCACAACAGAGATTTCCAACAAGGAATCGATTTATCAATATCGGCTGGAAATCTTCTCACATTTCATGGAGCAAGGGATATCCAGAGTCGTTTACACAGCGCAAATAAAAAGCATTTTATTTATCGTTATGTTATACTAGTCAATTTCTCTATTGTTTCCTAATTTCGTTCTCACAATAGTCTTCGAGATTAACTTAAGAGACAAGCAGCAATTGAATCAAAATTAACCGCGTTTGTGAAATTCGTCGAGTCATATCGGAGGACACATGTCTTGATCAATTGAAATTACGTATCACGCATGTCGAAAAAGAACTCGAAACATTTGAATCGGTTCAAAAAGAATTGCTAGGATCTCGCATCCGACGAGACAAATTTGAGGCGTAACTCAACGAAAGAACAGAAATTCGAATTGGTATTTCGAAATTTTTGAATGGCAATCGCGATAGATATTGTAAGGAATCAAGAAAAGATTCAAAGGCAGAATCGATTGCGGTAACGACTTAAATATTGTTTCTATCTCCATTTATATCGGATTCCCAAATTAAATATCTGATGATACACCCTTTTTTCGGCGGGAGCTATGTTACAATTACACAAAAATCCCAATTTCCGCAATGCTCAGTGATTCGAACAAATGTATTAAACGTGGATAAAATTAATTTTCAAATTTACTAAAAAATAATTGTTTCAATGTAATATATAATAATCATACATTAAAACTCTTATGTATTAAAATTTTTAATCCTCTTTTTAAACACTTACAGATTAAACAAAATACATGTATATAAGCAAAGAACTAATCGATAATTGATCAGTCACATTTCAATAATTGAGAAATATTTTATAAATTTATTAAAAAGCACTTAAATTTCAATTTTTTAATGGATATGACATCTCGAAATATCTATTTTAATTTAAATCGTTATACATTATCAATAATATAATATAATTTTCTTATTTTTTTTTTATAAATTAAGCTTAAAGTTAAATGATTATGTTAGAAATCGTTAGATTATTATGTTAAAAATTCATTTGATTGGAATTCAAATGATTTGTCAATGATTTTTTTTATATATTCCACGCAATAAGAGTTAGATAAAAAGAAACTTTTTGCTTTAATTTACTGCCACATTTGATTTGTAAAACTTTATAAAACTATACTATAATTAATTTTGTTTACGGCCGTCTATGATATATAGGTACAATCGAACATTCGTCACTTAAGAGATTCTTTAATATAACTGATATTATAGATAATATTTGTAGATTATGATATTTATAGATTAATTCTAATCTATCTTATATTATAATATATGCATTTCTATGATTATTTATTTATTACATTTTAAAAATAAGTAATAATAATATTTCTAACTTTAATTGGCAATTTTTTTTATTTCTTTTTAATCTTTGAACGGTATATTGTATATCTTCTTACAATGCATTTTTCATAATTTTTAATTTCATTATTATTATTATGTTATTTCGTTAAATTATCACTATTTAAGTCTATATTTGGTTCATATTTATCAGATAATTTATAGGATAGGATTTTCGCGGACATAGCAAAACTTCTTTTTTTAACAAGCATTTTTTTCTTAACGTCTGTTTCTTTAGAATACCAATTCTTAAAGACCAGTTTATCGTATTTTATGTTTATCAAATTTGATATGTTTTCTAAGTTAATTGCCTGCTATAACTTTTTTGCTACATCTACTATGCAGATTTTTTGTGCGGTTACTCAAGAGTATGATCTGAGAATAATCAATGACTTGAAGATTGTCACATTTTGCATTTTTTTTTTTCAATAGTATAGATTTGACTATCTTTCTTGTCAATTTCGAATATAAATTGTCCAATCCATGTATTTCACCCTCATTATCAAGTCATCAGATTCAGATTCAGATTCAGATTCAAATAGTGAATAAAACTAGCATATTTTTAATTTTAATTGTATATTTCTATTTTTAATTATTTTAATATTTTTAATTGTAAGTTTATTTTTAATAAGACCATATTTAAAAAATTGTAATTTTATTTTGTTCTTTTCATTTTTATTTAAGTATTTATTAATTTTTTTTTGTATTTTATTTTAAGTTATATTATATGTTTTATTTTTCTATATATTTGTATATTTGTATATTTATATATTTTTTTATATTGATTACTTGTATTTTTTTTTATTCTATATTAATTAAATGCAATGTTAATTTTATTATATGTTAATTTTATTATATTTTTAATTATTTTTTTTATATATTTTATATACATTTTTATGAATGAAATAATAAAAAACAATATTGTATAAAAATTAAATCTCCATATAAGCTCAAAATCGGAAAAAAATAATTTTTTCCATTTCGGCCCTATTTTTCGAACCACTGTGCGACGCGCAGAAGTTAATCCATTTAAAATCTTGCCTAATGGGAAAAATCAGCGAGAACTGTTCGAGAAATATTATACAATGATCCAAACGTCATGTAACAAACGTAATAAACAAACACATGAAAGCATATTTCGAACTTTCAGTGTATTGGCGATTTATTTCAGAAGCGTTAAGCTGATAGTCACAAAGCATTGCAATGCTTGAAGAATCTTAATAAACCATTTTTCGAAGCGTTCTCGATCTAACGAGCGATAACGAGAAAGTTAGATGAACAAACGCGATAACAGATGGACGGAGAAAACACAGGGGATCGATCTTCCATCGATGAAAGAACCTATTAGAATTCACATACGATACCGAGTTCAAGAAATTGCAAATCGACGTATATTAATTCGATTTTCACATAATTGTGGATTATCAAACACTAAAAGTCATATTCGTGTACACGTTCGCTGTTTTCTCTGAAAGAAAAATCATTTCATGCAATATTGTCAACGATTGATCGACTTAAACATAGAAAAAAGAATTGGATTGGATCCAAAAAAAAAGGATTATGCGCGAACTGTTTCCAACACAATCACAATATTGTACCATCAGATTAACAAAAAATATACAAACATAATACATTGCTGCAAGAAAATTCTGATATCCACATTGACTACGATAGTTTCCTTCGAGACGTGATAAATATAATATTCCTTCAGATAATATGACAGATAATCGAGAACTAAAAAAGTTCTTAATTAATCGATCATTAATTAATTAATCGACAAATTAGCAAATCAAAATATTTCTTCAAAATTACTGCACTTCGATATTTGGAAAACGAATAGTTAAATCCATAAAATATCATCTAATTAATTCGCGTAGTAAGTAATGTTATTGTCTTTTAAAATTCTGTTCCTCATCACAATTCAAATTGCTAACTCGTGTCCATTAACTTCTCTCCCCTCGGATCTGAACTTTGACCGCATTGACTGCGGTCATTTTTTAATTGGCGAATCAGATCATGAATTTTCGCAAATTTTGAACGAGCAACAATCCAAAATATACAAAACATACAAAAATTAAAACAACATTTTTGGTCTGAAGAATATCACAGAAATGATATTCGGACTAAGTGGCATTCCAGAATAGCGAAATCGTTCGATTGAAACTGTGATCGAAGTTTACATCAAGAGCTTATGAAATGGACACATCATCATCCTGGAAGCAGACAATGAAAATAGCATGTGGCAAATATAAACGATCCGTGAAATCTTTGACGGTGGAGCGATAATCATAGTGACATTTATTATCGTGTAACACAATATTGTATATTTAGTAACAATTAAGTCAATACGTCATCATCAGCACGTTAAAACCATTTCATTCTCAAGTTTATGTTACAAGTCCGTATTACAACATTGTACATATCTCTATCAATCATATTATATATAATATCAATCGCACTGAAGTATCTGCATTGCATTTTCATTGAAGGAACTTTCTCAAGAGATATTATATTACGTTGCAACAGTGTATCATGTTCATTCAGTGTATCATTCGGTTTTCGGAAACCCAAACGAGATGCGGTATTTATAATATCGTTACAAGTATGAGTTATGGTGTAAAACGCGAATATAAACCGCGCTATGAGAGATGATAACATTGGTTGTCATCGAAATTAAATATATTAATAAAATCTGATATCAAGGAGTAAACGTGTTGTCTCCTCCTCAAGAATATTGTATTTTATAATTTTTAGATGAGTTATCATTGTAAAAATAAATATAAATTAATATTAAAGTTATAGATAATATGTATAAATAAAGTTACAATGAAGGAACGAGATGACGAATGACGAATGAGAAACGAATGCAACAATATATTTATATTGAAAGTAAAAATTTTTAAAAAATTTTTAACGATAAACCAGATGCTTCAAGATTTCTTCTTTTCTGCGCTCAATAGCTATAGACGTGTTATAAATTAGAGTTTCTGAAGGGTAATATGAAGGCAATATGTGACACTCTTCGTGGCTCTTACCCAGAACGAAGTCTCTGAGATATCGCGGTCTTTCATTTCAGATCTCCATCCTTTTCATCGAGAACGTTCAGCGATGAACATGTCAACGTGTCCTTTGATTGGTTTTTCGAAAAGACAAAAATCAGAGATGTTGCATCAGAGAGACAAGTCAATTGAACGAATATCGAAAAGAGAGAAAAAATTTAAACATCAAGAGAACAAGATCGATCATTTTCAAGCAGATTCATTCGTCAGCAGTACTCATCAACAAGTTATCATTATTTCAACATTATGAGATTCAGCATCATTAAGTAGAAATTAAAACATTGGAAATGTAACGATAACGTATAATCGAAATGCTCTCAATAATTGGAAAAATTCCGAATAGTCTCTGTAGACGGTAAATATAATATTTTAGTCAATATAATATATATAATATATAATATATAGACGTATAACATTTTGTTTAATTCATTTTTTTCAAATAAAAGAATTTATTAAAAAATTATGAGAAACTTTTATAATATTATAAAATTTTATGTGATTAAATTTATATAAAATAAAATTTATTATTATTTTATTTATATAAATTCTTCTAAAAACATTTAATATATATTTTTATATATTATTATTATTATTATTAATATTATTATTATTATTATATTATTATTTTTAATATTATTATTATTATTATTATTATTATTATTATTATTAAATATATTATTATTATTAAAATATATATCGTTTTTTGTTTATATTTTGATTTTATACATTAATACATAATACATTAAAATTTATATTTATTTATATTTATACATAAAATTTATATTTGAATATTTGAATTTGTTTTAGCATAAAAATTCATAATATAATTATAAAATGTAGATATATTTGTAATATTTTGTTAAATATTAATTTTTAGGATAATGTTATTTCTTAATTAAAATCCATTTAACATTTTTTAAAATGTTTTTAAAAAAATTCATCTCATGAAAAGAATAAAAAAAAACTAAATATAATATTATTTATGTAACAAAATAAATTTTTCTTCTACAGAAATTTTCCTTTTATTAATAATATAAAAATAAAAAAAATATAATCTGCAGCCAGTTTTTCTTGTTCTGGAGATATAAGAATTACCAGAAACGCACTGAAAAAAACTATGTAATAATATTACAGTCAATACTTAATAAATCAGTATTGTACTTTCTATCTTATCAACCAAATAATTGTATATTAAAAACTAAGCTTTAGAAGAAAAAAATTTTATTATTTTTTTCTCATTATTTTTTTTAAAAACTCACTTCTTAGCATAAGTCATTAGATTGCACTTTTATACGTAGAAATTTATTCTTCGTTAAGTACATGAGATAATTCATCTCTCATTAAATACAAATTTTTATAGATACTGTTGACACTCTCTTGAGACGCAAACGATAATTTGCAATATAAATCAGATGTAGTATGTATTTTCATAGAATTCACATTTGTTGATTGCAGAGATATATTTGAAAACATTTCGTGTTATTGAAATGCGTTAAATAAATCTCAAAGGATGCTAAGAATCGCTACAAGAGAGAAACAAGCATGTCTGTTCGCTGAAAACTAAAGTCATCGATTTGAAATGCATACGAAAGCTATTTTACAAGCTATTCTACAAGCCATGAAAATACCGCTTCTGTGTTCCGCAATCTTTCTTCTATCCTCTTTGCACGTGTACATGTGGCATGCAATGTTCATATATGCGAGATGTTTTTTTTCTTGTGAGGAATTTTGAACATGAAATTTTTATCTTTAATTTGGGAATAGATTTAATTTTAAGGAATTTAACTTAATTTTTTTATGCTAATAAATTGAATTTAAAAATAAATTAAAAGATTTATAATTTAATAGACGTATAAAAATTTATTTATTTTTATAAAATAATGTGGTAATTAAGATGATTTAAAATCATTAAAATATATATATATATATTACAAATAATATAAGTTGTATTAAATGAAATAATATAATAAAATATTGATATTAATATTGATATTTTGTAATTCGTGTTTTAGATATTACACTTTGATAATAATGATATTATTGATTTTTTAAATTACATAAAAATTATTATTTCATAAATTATAATATCATAATCTCTAAATTTTACATTATTGTCAATATTAAATAGCAATAGTGATATTATGAAAATAAAATCATTCATATACAAAGTAAATAATATATAATATAGATTGAAATACTTTTGCAAAATTGATTCAAAATAAATAAAAAAGTTAGTATAATAAAATGTTGATTATTCAACAATTAATTGGAAAACAAGAAATTTTTAATATTAATATTAATATTAAAAAATTTTAATATTAATGTTATTTATGTAACAAAAATAATATTAATATTAAAAAATTTTAATATTAATATTATTTATGTAACAAAAATTTTTCTATGATTTTTGAATCAATCAGAAAAAATCAAATTAATAAATGCATTCTGAAACAATGAAATTAAATAATTTTCACATATTAATAATATTATATAATATTTGTTATATAACAGAATTTAAACAGTTCAATATATCAATAAACATATATATACATATATGTATATATTATCTACATATTATCTTGTGCTCGAATAATCGAAAAGATAATTAATCGAAGTATAATTAATGTTTTATTAGTGTATAATTTATTGTAATTTACTATTTTAATTCAGGTTTATTAAGTTAATTTATTTCATTAACTTAATTTATTAAGTTATAAGCAATTTAAGTTTGCAATTTTAATTAGATGAAGTGGAGATGAAGACACGGAAATATAGTTGTTTTCTTCTATTTATAGATATCTTACTTTATTTAAGACGAATTTAAATTGTTTATAATTTAATAAATAAGTCAAATATTTTTATGTACTAACAATTAATCTTTAGAATTGACTTTTAAAGATGTCTCATCAATATTAATATTCTATAAATGAGACGATCAATAAATTTCTTATGTATTTAATTCCATTTATAAATATGATATATATATATATATAAATATATAAATATATATATAAATATATAAATATATATATACAAATATATATATATATATATATATATATTTAATTAGAAAAGCTTTAGCTGATTAAATATGAAAGAAAAATAATTAATATTTTGTAACAACACAAATTTCTTAACATTATGTTATTTTATTACAGTTATTTTATTATAGTTGATTAATATGGAAGATGTTAAAAAAAATGACAATATTTTAATTATTTTTTAGATCAGATTAGATTTTTTAGACATTAGATCTATTTTAATTATTCAATCAGTTAATCAAATATACTACATGTAGCAATTATTTTTTATTACAATTTTTATTACAATCAAAAACTGAAAAATTGATCTATTTCTGGTCTCCTTTACCTTTATCTCCTTCAAATTATTCACTTTTCTGTTTTGATATTTTTCCATAACTACATTTAATGAAGTTATAACCTGAAACAATTGCACGAACCATCCTATACTATTATATTATTGTTAAATTATACGAACAGTAATCCTGAGTTTCAAAGTGGTCAACAATTACATCACTTCATTCCTCGACAACCATTGGTAGAAAAGTTCGACTGTTTCGCGTAGAAAATTCTCGAATCTGGCCTGATCTAACAAGGTAAACGTACGAATCCGTTCACATAGGTTTGCCCTAGAGACTCGATTCGAGGGCTTCGGAAAGCCCTGTGACTGCTTCCGATCCGGCGGCGCCATTGCACCCACTATGCAGTTCATTTGAGCGAGTTACGCGATTAGCTTCGCGAACCCTTCATGGCTGTTCGTTTAATTTGACAAACGCCGGACGACTTTCAACGTTCTCTACTAGCCCTGCGAACTTCCGTTTGCGCTTCTTATTGAGACAATTAGCGACTACGCTTCTTCCGTCCAGATTCTCCTTACTCAGGCAAGATAGTGGATCTTGAAAATTCGTTTAAGGAAACGATTCTTATTGTTGAATTAGGAATTTTCAATTGATTTTAAATATCTAATTAAATGACTGCTTCTGACTTTTTAATCTCATATTTATTAAAAGGAAGATAAAAGGATAAAACATAAGGATTAAAATAAAAAGTTCTCGTTTTTAAAAAATATATATTCGAAGCTATATATTTCGTTTAAGACAAGATTTATTTTTATGAATTTTTATTAAAAAAATTATTATTATTAGCAATGTTTTTGAAAACATGATTCTGATTTTTTATAATCTGTAGATATAATTTATAGAATATTTTAAATAAAACTATTATTTATTTCCATAAAAAAATCACAAATATTAATAATATTTTTTCACAGAATTCGCTTTAAATAATTAATAAAACTGTTGGATGCAAAAAAAATCTTAGAATACTAAATTCTTTTTGGATAAAATATTTAATTAAAATCTACATGTTTTTTTAATAGTAAATTTTATTGTTAATATAAAAAATAATATTATTAATATAAAAATATTCAATTATATTATATTCAAAATTGGTAAAATTTTGACTATTTAGACATGTTTTGTAAATCAATGTTAGCCAATGAACATTTATTTCTAAAGATATATAATGATTTACATCTAATAGTACAATTCTAATCTAACTTATTATTATTTTCGAAATGCTAAAAATAACTGCAATTATCATTGTATGCTTCATATTTTTAGATAAATTATTTATTAGTTTTCTTCTATTCGTATTTGGTATTTGATAAATCAAATATATTTAATTTCTTAAGAATGAATAGCAAATTTTTTATGTACTATATGAAAGACATCCTATATAAATAAAGCATAATTAGATGTCATCAGCTATTTGATATTTAATAACGAAAAATATACAGTTAAAAATATACAGTTAAAAAATTACAGTTAAAGATTGTTGTTTAATAACATCTGGATAGATAGCATTCAATATATTAATAATGTTTGTATATATCTGTATATATAATTTTCATATTTAAGTAATTAACAATAGTAATTAACAATTTTTCATTAATATCTCAGAAACTATTTAGAAACTATAAGAAATTAATAGGTAAATATTTGAAGTTAAAATTAAATTTTTTTTTGACGTATTTTCCTTATTATTTGCAAATCAAACTACAAATAAAGTTTTATAATAATTTATAAAATAAATTATTTATTTTAGAACATTTATTAAAAAAATTTATCATAAATCATTAATAATAATCATAAATTTATCAAATTATTGAATTATTAGATATTACTAGGTGTCAGTTTTAATTAACAATTAATGACATATTATTAATATATTCATATAAAATAAAAGTTATAATAAATATCATATTATTGTAGTATAATACAATTGTATCTAACTATCTTATAAAATATTAATTTATTAAACCTTTTTGTATTATAATGGAGAATATTTTCAATTATTCTTGATAAATGAAATGTCTATTGTTGTAATAAAAAAATTTTTAATTTTATATTTTAAAAATTTCAATTTAACTTTTTTTTAACTTTAATTTCAAGAATTTTCTTTCATTTATTCTGATTGAAATTTGATATAAGAACTTTTTTTAAAAAGCTCTTATGATTCATTACAAGTAAAACTTATAAAATAGTTTTATAATTTTTCAAACTTTGCTAAAATAAAATTTCAAGAAAGAGAATTTAAACAAATATTTGTTTACATAAAAAAATGAAATATAACATAAGTGTAATATAAATTAAATATTGTTTAATCTTAAATATTATATTTGATCTTGATTTAAGTTTATCATTTTACGAAATATTATATATAATATATTAATATAATTGGGAGACAATCGAAAAATCGATTCTTAATATCAAAATAATAACATAAATAATTAACAAAATTGGTTAAACAAATTACACAAAAATGTAATTTTATTTATTAAGTTATAAGCAATTTAAGTTAGATAAAGAGAGAGATTGAGATTGCATAACGATATGACAGAAACTTCAATTGATTGATTCATTTAATAAATAACTTCAACTAATATTTTTATATCAACTTTTATTTTGGTTTTGCTTCTAGAATTTCTACTCGTATTAATTCTCTAAAAATATCCCATGATAAAATTAAAATTTATTATATGTATAAATAACATAAATAAAAACGATAAATAATTAAAATTTTCAGTCTTTGTAAATTCAAATCAATCCAAGTCTAATTTAATTAAAATCAGCTAGAATTGTTGGATGTAAAAAAAAAAAAAAAAAGTGATCGTTTGAAAGAACCAAAATGAATTTAGATCATTCTTTTTTTTTTTTTTTTTTGATCAAGTAAGTTTTTAGTTTTTGTGCTTAACAGATATATCGACAAATTCATTATAAGAATATACATGTAAATTCGCAAACGTATAATGTATTCGAAATTATATAAAAAAACAAATATACAAAATTTTTTCTTATTTTAAATGAATAAAAATATAATATTTTTTAACCTAAAATTAAAATTTTAGTGATAAAACAATATTTTTGAAAAAAATTAAAACAATATTGAATCAGAATTGGAATCAGAAAAAAATTATGGAAAAATCACTAAACAAGACTATTATTTTTCAATTTTAAAAAAAAAATTATGTACAGACGAGCAATTTAATAATTTATTAAAAAAATATATATATATAAAAAATATATATATATATAAATATATATATAAAAAATAAAAATCAATATAAAATAAAAATTTTTTGTTTAAGATTTGAATTTCCGAGAAAATCGAATTTAAAAATCCGCTCCATATGTATCTATTTATGATTATAAAATAGAGATCGCACGACGTATAATATAATATTGATATAATGTTATATAAATTTATAAAATATTTTCTTTGTATTTTCTTGAATCCAGTAACTTATATATACATGTCATGTCATTTATATAAACACTTCTTATTTTTTTTATGAGAAATTAATTAATATTCGTTTATATATAACATTTTGTATATTTTAATAAAATTACAAAATTCTACAACGACAAAATTACAAATAAAATAAATTAGTAAATACATGGAATATAATTGTATATGAATTATAATTATAAATAATAATTATAATTGTAAATAATTATAAATGAATATTATTTTTTATATTAATTGTATTATACAATTTCAATTATCCAAATTTATTGGATTGGATTGGCAGACAAATTAATTTTTTAATAATCGATTAGAAAAAATCATATATGCGAATATATTATAAAACAGTTAAAATTAAACAATTTTCAAATAGTATATAAAAAAATAGATAAATATCTAATAAAAAAAATATTATAAAAAATTAATTAATTATTTATATACATATATTGTTTTATGATATAAAATATTGCTAGATAAATTAAAAAATTAAATTTTAAAAACATGTTATATTTTACACTTATAGTTATTTAAATATTATAATTACAGTTTACATATAGATTGTTTGATTTTTATATAAGTGATTATATATAAATTCTTGATATATAAGTGCAAACTATAAAATATTATGAATTATAATTATTATAATTATGAAATATTTACATATGTAATAAATATTTCAAATAGAATGATTGGACAATTGAATGGTTTTGAAAAGACCATATTTGATGTAACTAATTAATATAAATACTTTTTCTGTAGAAGTCATATGAAAATAACATAATAATATCTCCTTTTTAATAAAATGACTTAATTTTATTACATATTAAGTATTTTATTACATTTTATTTAGTATATTTTAATGTAGTTTATATTTATTAAAATACTTCAATTAATATAATTCGTTATTTTCTATAAAAAGTATCAAATTTTATTTATGATCAAAAATCATTTGTTTTTATACACTCCCATTCATAAATATATAGACATCTAAATTGTAATAATTATTTAAAAATTAAATTATAAAATTATAAAAAATTTTATAAAAATTATAAAAAATATTATGAAATTACCATCAAATATTATAATGAATTTTTTCAACAAATTTTAAGTATATATTTTTGTATTGCATATATAACATATTTTAATGAAGTATTTAATATTTCATTAATAATCAATTTTTTTTTTATTAATATATTTCCTGTTTTTATAATTACTTTTACTATTTATTATTAATTTTTATATTATTTTATAATTATTATTTACAATTTATAATTATTACTTATTTTATGTATTTATTTTATTTTACTATTATTTATTAATATTTTTTCATTTAGTTAATAAATGTTAGCATAAATATTAAAAAATAAAAATTTGCATGTTGCTTTTGAATTTGTCTAAGTGATAATGGTGCATTAATTATTTAAAGAATTCAAATTAATTATTTAATTTGATATAAATAAATTATTATATATAATAATTTAAAATAATTTAAAATAATAGAAATAAAATGAAATACAACAATAAATATTAAATAATAATAATTTGTAAGGAATAATAAATTATAAAAATATTAAATAATAATAATTTGTAAGGAATAATAAATATTCTTTAAAAACGATAAGCATATGGCCAAAAATATACAAAATGGTAAATATACAAGTAATATATTAAATATTACCATCTCGCTATAATTTTTATTATTATTGATAGTAAAAAATTTTTTAGATAGAATTGATATTCTGCAATTTATGTTTGTTTTTCATATAGTGAATTTTATAAATTTCAAGTTTCAAAATATCTCTTAAACTAAACTAATGCTTTTTGTAAATTTAATCTATGTTGATTAAATTAATCCTGGATAATAACGATAATAAAAATCGTGATGATAGTATCCGATGAATCATTAAATAATCAGACATTCTATTATAATAAAAATTTCAATCAAAACAATAAATTTTATTTTCTTAATGATTTACCTAAAATTCAATATCTTCTCAAATAATTCCGTATCATAATAATAATTTTTTTTGAATCATATATATTTTTTGATATCTTCATTCGCAAGTTCATACTAAATAACAATGAGTTTTGAGAGTATGTGTCTATCCAGCTTACGTTACGTGACCGTTTTACGTTATGCAACATAATTATCCGTTTGTCGAGAGTTTAATTAAAGCATTATCGATGCCGCCGTGATCCGAACGGCATATCTTAATTTTTCCACCGGTATACATAATCGACAGTGGGATGTATACGGCCATTCGAGCAGAATTAAAGTTTTTTGGTTCGTTAAAGAACGAGAACTGCTGCCAATTAACTTGTGAAAGAAACTTGTTCTTGGATCAAAGAATACGGAATTCGACAAACTTTTTTTCCTTCCACGGCATACGGAATTGCGATACAAATTCTCAATTCGATCGAGACATTGGAAGAAGATCGTTCAACTATGTAATGCTTGGCCAAAATGTTTTTCAACTAATATCGATTTCTAGTAACAAGGAACCATAGCTTCACAAATACGATTCATCCAGGAAGGAATAAGAAATAATATGTTATGTTATATTATTAGCATCGTATAAAGCAATGCAATGTTATAGAAAGTCAGCTAGTTTCATTTATGTAACGACAGTAATCATTGCAAATTTCATTTTTAAATTATTCATATTATTAGTATTTTATTTATTTAAAAATTTCATTTTTAAGTTATTATTATCGATATTCGTATTACATATTTAAAATGACAATGAAGATTGAAAATTTAGTTGATGAGATATTATCTACTTTGAAGTAAATCTTAATTGGAATCAATTGGAATTTATTTAATATTAATTTCTATGATTTATTATTTAAAAAATTTCTATTAAAAATAGTAATAATAGTAATGAGTACATTGATGTTACTTTAGAACATAATGACTATATCAATTATATCGCTTAATTTTCGTTATTTCGTTTGCTATTCATAATTATGCATTATCATAGTCAAAAAGAAATTTATAATTTTCTAACATGAATATATGATGAATGAGCATATATAAATCTATATCTATCTAAATCTATATTTTCTAACATTTATATATTAAAACTATACATTGTTTATTTAATTTTTCACTATAAATTATAATTATAATGATTAATTTTATTTTATATATATTATATATTATATATATATTATTATATTTTATATATTTTAATTATATATTTTAATTATATATAAAATTAATTATTTTAATAATAAATAATTTTTTGTACCTTAACTTTTAAAATAATATTATTTATAAGATAATTTAATCTTGAAAAAAATTATCGATGTATTTGTATTTGTTATTATTTTGAAATATAATGTTTTCATTTTTTTTTCAAACTTGATATTATTAAATATAATATTTTTTTTTATATTTTTAAGATTTGATTGGTTTTAATTCTTTCGATGTATTCATTTTCGGAGATTTAACACCGACAAATTTGATACTTCTACTTGATCGAGTCTATTAAATATAGATGAAATTTGTAAAAAATTTATATATTTAATTTTAAAAGTTTAAAATTTTTTAATTAGAAAAATAAATTGTGTAAATCAAATTGTACTTAGATAAATATTTTCATAAGAGACAAAAAACAACAAATAAAATTAAAAAATTCTATAAATAAAAAAATATTTAAAATAACAATGAAACCTCTATTTTTTTTTCGATTTTTCCCAATAGTAAAACTATATATATTCTATACAATATTATTCTTAATTTAAATTAACAATGGCAATATCGAAAATAAGTTCTGTTCTTCAGTTAATATGTTTATTTATATTTATATATATCTTATATCTATTTTTTTTACAAACAACTCTTACTATATTTTTTTTTGATAATAGCTGTATCATTATGTTATCAACTCTAAATTCATTTTAATTTAATTTTTTAGCTATAATTTCAAAAAAATCCAATCAAAACGAAATTTACAGTTGATAGAAATGATAGAAAAAAGAATAGATTTTATATTAAAAATTTTAGTGTCAAATATTTATTACTTTTTAAAATAATAAAAAATCTTCGATATTATATATTGAAAATTATATATATAAATATTATTTATATATTAAATAGTGCTATTAGATATTAATATAAATACAATACAATACAATATAAATACAATACAATACAATATAAATACAAGTCTTCAGTAATCGTCATCGACTATTAAATAACCGATGATTAGTTTTACATTATAGAATATTCCATATAATTCATAAAAAATTTGACCATTTCTTAATTTCTTAAAAAATTAAACATATTTGACTTATTAAATGTGATGTCAAATATGAATAGCAGTAAAAAAAATCAATATATAAATAAAAGTACTTATAAATGAAAGTATTTGACATACAAGATGATGGCAACTGCTGTTATTTTGAGCATGCTTCGAATAGAATTGTGATAGGATTAATTTGAGATTTTTCATAAAAATAATTGAAGATTTTAGAGTATTCTATAATCATATATATCGATTATTAAACAAACGACGATGACGACGACTTTTAGAGATGTATTCATCACAAAAAGATTCAAAATTCAACATATAATACTGAAAATTTTTCATTATTATTTTGGAAACTAATAAATAATTAAAAGTTTAAATTTATATAAATAAATTCAAAGTTAAAAATTTAATATAATAATTGTAGCTCATTCATTTTTCCTTATACTCCATCAAATTTCACATCAATTGTTTAAAAAATTTTCGAAACTTTATCCAATTTTTTTTTCATTAATTTTCAAGTTGTTGGTTCTTGTAAATTCGAAATAAATATCATTATTTAATTTGAATAAATGTTAATGGTATGCTAGTTTGTATTCGTATTGTATTCTAGGATACATGAATTCTTTATTTGTAATTAATTAATAAAGACGAAAATTTTCATATAATGTTAACAGATACTGTTAATATCATCATATAATTTATTTATTAATTATTAAAACACATTATTATAAACCCATATTTATTAATATGGGTTTAAAAGTCTAAAAGAATTGAATGTAAGATTAGAATATTTAAAATATTTAAAAATATAATAAGTTCAATAAACATTGATAAGCATTTACAAAAATTTTTATAACCAAATATTTTATATTATGTTATATATTATATTTTATTGAATTCTTATTTAAAACGAAATATAATTTTGACAAATGTATTAACATTTTTGAAAATTATAAGTTCGATATAGATTATTATTAAAATAATTAAAGTAAAAATGTCGTTTGAATTTTTGTTTTAAGTGAAATTAAACTTGAACTATTTTCAATCTATCACTTAATTTAATTTATTTAATTTAAGACCAGGTTATAATTAAATGAATTTAGTTTCGATATATTGTAATTAATTGATCAATTATCTCCTCATAGTGGCTAAGTTACAACTATAGTATATATAGTCTAATACAAATCAACTCAAATTAAATTATTTCAAACATTAGAAGTAGAATATATAGTATATAAAGTAACGGTTCTGAAAAGATCATTTAAGATAATCTTAACAATATATATTGAGATTAAGATTAAGCGGAAATGATTTCTTTAAAATCTTGTATTTACTGACAATTTTTTAAAATGTACATTATTTGTATAAAATATTATTGACAAATAAATTCGGAGTATCAAAAGATAATTGACATTTTTGTAAATCGTGAAATTTTTTGATTTAGTTATAAAAATAAGTATGGTTTTATCCATGTATACTTTTTATAGAGATAATATATTATAATAATGAATTGATATTATGAAAATCAATTTCAAATTTCTGATTTTTCAATAAATTACGAAAATTATGAGAAAGATTCATATTATGTCCATCATTAGTTGTTATACCAAGTCCTATAATATCAATCCTATAATAATTGAAATTTCATGAAAATAATATCAATCCCTTAGGAACAATCGATAAATCAATTACAATTTTAGAGAGTTCTCGTCATTCAACTTCCATTTATCTCGATCGTTTGTTTTTGTTAATGCTCTTTTAACCGTGAAGATAAGCAGAGATAGGAGAATGAAATGACCGGAAAACGTCATTACTGCACGACTATGAGGAGCAAAAAAATTTTCACGACGAAAGTTTTTTCGTCGGCCATCGACTTTCAACCTTCGCTCGATAATACGCGTTTCCGAAGGGCAAACGAGCGGATGTAACGGTTCGAATTCGTAACGAAACAGTGTGTGGAGTGAAGTTATCAGACGAAATCGTATTGTGATATTCGATTAATTTACAGTCTAGTCTAGTATCGTTCCTAGGCTGTTAGCAGACATGCGCAAAAATAATATTGTAGGGGAATTGCGTAGCGCAACATTTATATAATTTATGATTATATAATTTATGATTTTATTAGATAATAAAAAATAAATTAAATTGCTCAGATTTCTTTTCTCGCAATGTTTTATCTATGTATTCTTTTGCTTTAATGATTTTCTCATAACTGTTCTCTGAAAATCATCCATACATTTATATGGACATACATTTATACTGTTATATACATACATATAATATACATATACGCAATCTTAAGATTAAAATAGTTAAAATATAAAAAAAAATCTTTTTATTATTTAATTTCATAAAATAAAAAGTGAGATATGGATTGCAAACATGATTCTTAAGAATTCTTGCTATAAATATCGCCTATCTTTAATTTACTATAATATTATTAAAAATTTTATATATAATATTTATATATATATGTTTAATAATAATAATATAAGTTTAATAATAATAAAATTAAATAAAAGAATATTTTTTAAGTTTTATTTGCATAAAATGAAACAAAAATTTAAAAAAAAATAAGCATTTTTTTTAAGATGAATATTTTATTTACAAAGATAAATACAAAACTAATACATAATAAAGATAACTATTAATATTTAGTTTAAATGAAAGTAAAATAAATTGTTTTCGTTACAAACTTATCTTTTTTGCTTTTTATAATACAAATTCATTAATTATGTAATCATTAATAATTTCGACAAATTCAAATTTTCTCAAATATTTTTTTCTGTAAATAATAATATATTTATTAGTTAAAATTTTAATAAATAACTCGTGATCAAGAATCTATTATATCTTCGTTAGATATTAATTTAATTTTTTTTGCAAATTATTAAAAAAATAAATTCCATATATCATAGAGTAGATAGAAGAGAGTAAATATGGAAAATATTTCAGAGTACAATTAAATATATATAATAATATATTTATAATATAATTCAATAATTGAAAATAGTAAATCATAGAATGTTTAATTTTCTTAATTTGTAAAAATTGAAATAGGAAATATGTGAGTTATATACATATAACTCATATAATATGTGAGTTAAATATATTAATATTTTATTTGTCTTATTAACTATCAGAAAATTGACTCATTATTAAATTCCACAAAAAATTCGTTAGATAGAAAAGTTAAGATAGATATACTATTAGTAGATAAGAATTAATAAATTGTCAAAATTTCAAGTTAAAAAAATGATAGAAGATGATTGGTTATAAAAAATATACAAATAAACTAATTTTATCTATTTATCAATTGTGTTTAAGTAACAATCAATTTGCAGTGACACATGCGATGTTTTCATGATCAACTATTAGTTTCGTAAGTAATAAAATTATAAAATATATTGGGTTTTAAAAAATATGCTGACCATTAAAAAAAAATGTATTCTACAAATTATTATTTATTATTATTATTAGCTTATTTAGCTTATTTAGCTTATAAGCTTATTTAGCTTATTTATTTACCTGCAAAAGACAATTGCTCTATATAAAATAAATATATATAAAATAAAATAATTAATATTTAAATCCGACGATTTTATGATTCTATTATTGCATTACAATGAGCATATTAAAAAATAAATTTCTGATATTCAAAAATAAACTAATATTTATTAGAAAAAAAATTACTAAGATGATTAATGAAATGATTAATTTTTAAAAAAATAACTTCATTGTTCTTCACTTCATTCTATCACTTTAAATAAAATGAATATCATTAATTCGGAAAATTTGATATGATATTCATCAAAAATCTGCCTAAATGGATTGATAAATGAATATAAATATCTTTTTGTAGATTTTTTCGAAATATCTATAAAAATAAATAATAATATAAAAAATAAATTTAGATCCTGATTTCTTTTATTTATCCAAAGTTTAAATTGCATTTAGATATGATAAATATCAAATATATGTATATAAAAATATATTTTTTATTTGTTGTACTTGATTTTTCATGTATGTATATATACCATTTGATCACATATTATACATCTATATATATTTTTCTTTATAATCTATGGAATTTAGGAAAAATGAAAAATATAATATTATATTCATTGTAAGTTTTTCTAGATTAAGTAGAAAAATTAGAAATACAAATTAAATTTATACAAATTTATATTAAATTTATTATAGAAACAAATTATAGAAATAGTTACAGATAATACTTTCAGTATTATTTTTTTAAAATTAATTGATAATCTGAGAAATTTAAAAAATCTAATACTCTAATACTTTTTTTTTTTTTAATTGAGTATTACAATTAATAATTATAATAATAGATATGTATATGTGATGATAATAATAGATTTATAACAAAGAATATAAATACATACAAAGTAATACAAAGTAATACAAAATAAAACAACAAAATATATACAAAGTAAATCATCCATTCGATTATTCGATCAGTGAACTGACTATTTATCTAATTACGCTAATTTTGCAAAACAGCAAATGACATTTCTATTAAATTGTAACATAAATATAATAATAAATATAAATCCTAAAATCAATCTTTTTCGTAAAAAATATTGAAATTTTTTTTAATATTTAATTTCTTTAATTGATATAATGATATATTTACATGATACAATGATTTTTTTCAATAAACAAAGAAATGTTCTTAGTATATAATTAATAAATATATATATTTTATAAGTTTCTTTATAAAAATTTTTACAAAAATTTTTACAAAAATATCTTATTAAAATTTAATAACATATTATGAAATTAATATCTACTATTAATCATGCGATTTTTGTAAAATAATACGAGGAATTATTAAATGTAAAATCAATTCTGTTAATGAAAAGTACAAAAATCTGTGTTAGTAATTAATTTCAATTGTTGCAATGTTTTATGTTTTTCAACAGATATTGAAACAAGCAAGTATCTCTTTTTGCTTTAACTTAAATTTTAAAAAATTAAATTTTAAATAAAATTTTTGCTTAAATTTTTGTATTGTTATCCTTATATGTATAATTGTTTAATTTAGAAAATTATCTTTTTATAATCTCACTATATCATAGAAATAATTATCTTAATTCCATATTCTTTTAAAATTTTTTAATTTACTTATTTAATTTACTTTTATAATCTCATTATGTCATAAAAGTGATTTATTGAAGTGAATGAATAAAAGAAAGCATTGTGTGATGGAAGAATTGTTTTAATTGTAAGAACGTGATCTTCATGGCGCATGAAACTATTTATTTGAAAGAAACAAAAGAAAAAAGATTTCGTTATATTATTCAGATTCAAAAAAAAAAAGAATAAGAATATATTTCTTACGAAATTACGTTTAAACTCGATTTTAATAATAAATTATAATATAAAATAATAAATAGTGTATTTTAATAATATATATTTGAAAATAAAATATATTAATTTTTTATTTTTAAAATAATATTATTTAAAAATTAATATTTTATTAAAAAAAGAAATTATTTGAAAATATTTATTTTACTTTATCTTATTTTTTTTTATTATATATTTCAATATTTATTATTATCTTTATTTAAATATATTAATATTATTACAATAATATAATATATTATTTAATTTTAAATATTAAAATTCGCCATATTTGGAATATTATTAGAAATTTGAAATACTCAGAATATCTAAACTATTAATATTATCTAATTTGTATCATCATAAATAGTAAACAAATTATTAATGACATTTGTATATTATTGTATTTTATATATATATTATAAAACTGTATATTTGTGATTTAATCTATAAAAATATAAAATAATCTAAATAAAACGTCAATTTGTAAAAGTTTTTTAGCAAATATTCAATTGTTAAAATTATAATTAAAATATGGTCAAAATATTAAAGTAAATCATTTAATTTATTTATATATATTTTAATTTTATGCTTTCATGTAAATTTTGCAAATATTCTGAAAATATTATATAAAATGTAATACAAGATTTTAAATTTCCATGGTGGTTAATTTTGGAATGCTGAAGATGAAGATAATTTGAAATATAAAATATTCTAAGGACTATATTATTCAGATTATCAGTAAATAATAAAAAATATTGATTAACTTACAAACAAAATGATTAACTATAGACTTATATTTAATGAAAATTTTGAAAAAAAATTAATTATATTATAACAATGAATAATTTCCATAAATAAATTTTATGGAAATTAAGACTGAAAATTAATATTTATCTAAATATATAAAAAATAAAATTATATAATAATCTTAAAAGTCTTTATATTAAATTTTTGCATTTAATTTGATTATAAAAAAAAATAATTTTAATAAATATATATTTTTTTTAATTTTATAAAATGAAGATAATTTGGAATAAATAAATCGCTTTTTCAAATTAATTTATTAAAATCTTTATTTTGCATTATTTTTTAATTCAAGTTTCAAATATTTTTATGTTTTTTTAATATTTCGAATTTGAAATATAATAATAAATTCCTTCAATTTCTGTAATTTTATTTGTTCCTAATTTCTGTAATAATTTTTTATTACAGAATCTTAAATAAAATGGTATTTTAAATAAGTTACATTTCCTTTATATTATATCAGTATGATTATATTATGATAATATTAGGATTAGATATAAGAAAAGTACAATTTTTATTATATTTATAGTTCAATAATTAAAAAAAAAATTGTACAATAAGTTTTGAGGGGATTTCTTCATTATGAAGAAATCAATTCAATCTCCAAATCTATTTTATGTGAATTCATTCACATTTCATATTCATTTACAAAAAATTTTTCCTTATAATCGATTGAATTTTTTAAATTTTTGATAAGAAAATGTGGGATATCTTTATTTTTCTATATATAGAAATTTTGAAGGAAACAAATTTAGAAATGAAAAGTTGAAACGAAAGTTAAAATAGCTTCAAAATAAATTGAAACTGAATTGAGAATGAATACAATTCTTTTTATATACATTTTTTATATACAGTTTAAAATATTTATCAACATTTTTTTCTTCATTTATATAAAATATATTGGAAAATAGAAGTAGATAAAAATATTTGATTTCACAAAAAATATAATAACCGACATTATTTACATAAATCCTAAAAAACAATCGCACGAATCTAGCAGAATTGAACAAATTAGAAAAAAAAAAAAAAGAAACGAATACATTGTCTTAAATTCTTGTTTTACGTCATACAGAAAAAAAAAATTAAAATTTAAGAAATCTAACAGAAATATCTCAACACAATGATTCAAGACAATCTAAATTTTTCTTATAAAATACTAAACCAATAAAATTATTTTTTTAAATCTTTATTTAAAATTATTTTTCTAAATCTTTTTTTAGCTCGTAGTAGATTGTCGTTTTAATCCGTAGATCAGTATCGAATCGTGTACCTATGATACTATATCGACCATGTTCCTCGCGAAAACGACCCAAGTGATGCGGTGCTGGGGTGATTGTTCGCCGTGTTGAAGGGTCTGCAGGTTCAAGCCCGGTAGATTGGCCGCTTTGTTTGAACGGCCAACAACTGTTCCCCATCTTTACGAACCCTTTTTTTCGTACACCTTTCCTCGCGCTCTTTTCTTCCTAGCTTCGAGCATTTTCGAGCAAATCTTTGATCCGTCTCCAAGAAACCGCAAGTATTACCGAAACTGATGGTGCTCCGAAGCGTGATCTACCTGACAACTACATTCCTTCTTCCACTTTTCTCTCTACTCACTTTTTTCGCGTTCAAGCTAGAAATGAAATTAGTTAAGGTAAGTATCTCGATTATTAGTAACTTAATAACAATTGTCGCTTAATTTATTTTAAGTCAATATAAACATAACATAAAATTGTACTATTAAAAAAAGGAATCCAAGATTTTAAGAGTTTATAGTAATTATTGAAAGGAAAAATAACCAATCAACGTAGAACTTGCAAACAATCTTCGTAAAATCGATTTTCTTCGCAACACAATGTAAACAAAAGATTGAAAAGAACTCAAGATTTTCAACACAATTAATATTAACAATATTAACAATTAATATTAATTATTCATAAAGACGAACAAAGTAAAAACCATTTAGCAAAGCTAATAATAGTTATGTATAAAATGCATATTTACTATTTTCGAAATATAATAAGCAAAATGTGAATTAATCGAAGAAAAACTTTTTTCATATTCAATCTTAAATAAATTGAAAATTTGGATTTTGTGCAGAAAATAATCTTTGTTAATATTAAGTAATATTAGTAATATTGACTTTCGAATCAATCCTTCTATTTACGTTCAATAGTTCAATTGAGAAGAAATTCGCAATATAAAATTTTCGGCAACTTTTTTTTGTTCCTTTTGATAAGTATTATAAGCCTTTAAAATCTTCTGGATTCTTTTTTTTAAACACACTTTTTATATAATATATAATATATAAATTATTTTATTAAATTACTTATTTTATTTATTAAATTAGAATTTGGATAAAATTCCAAAGATTGATCCCAATAACTGATTGATACAAAATTTTAAGGAGAAATGAAATATAAAATTTTAATTTCAGTTATTAATTTTTGAATACATGATGAAAAATTTCAATATTATATTATACATTGATTTCTATATGTATATAAATACATTTATATAATTGTGCATTTTGTATAACTTTGCTATAGAGATTTCATTAAGTATCTAATAAAGTTTCGACTTTATATGTATCTATAGAATGTCTCATATACTATATAATTTTCAATTACATTGAAAAATCAGAAATATTTAATGATTAAAAATAATTATAAAAATAATAATAAAAAAAAGTAATATTTAATAATTAAAATTAAATATGACTAAATTCAATTTTTATTTCAGAAATTGATTTGAAACGTGAAAATAAACAATTATCACGCCAAATATATTTTTATCGATAAATTGATTTTTTTCTATTTCTTATTTGCATATATAAATTTACTATTTATTAATTTCTCACATATGACAAATATATAAATATCTATATATTAATGTTTTCCGTTATAAAGAAGATGTTGGAAGCATTAACATTGTACTTCAAATTGATTTTTTTTATTAATTAATCTTTGAATGATTAAATGAAATTACATTAAAAGCTTAAAGTGGTAATAATTAAAATACTTATTCTACATTGCTCGATGTTTCAAATGAAAAAACATTGATTTTCTTTAAGAAGATTACATTTTGTGGATTAGATACGATATATTTATCAAAGAATCATGAAATACAATAACAGTTTTTTGTTTGAAAGAAAATAATGTAAGGAATTAAAGTTTAAGAAATTTATTTACATTACATAGCCATCTTACGAGAAACTATAGTTGAATAGAAATTAATTCGAATTCACAGGATCTTGTTAGAATCCATGGAAGTTGTTTATTTCACATACACATTTCTCTAAAGGACAATTTGTAATTTAAAAGTTTCACTCTCTGACACTCTCTGACTGATCTGCCAATCATTCTGTCTCTACTTGAAATTCGGTTCTTCATTTCAATTGTTTAGACAAAACTCACGTTTCGATACATGTGACAAATTTACATTATTATATATATTATAATTTTATTGCAATTATATTTTATAAATATATAACTATTATATATTTATATAACTATATTTTTATATTAGATAAAAAATCTTTTGTAAATATTATAAAAATAATTATTTATAATAAATAAATATTGATATTAATTATTACTTTAAGCAAAAAAACATTGGTAATTATTTAAAAGTGTGATTTCAATAATCTTGATAAATATTCAAGATTATTATTCTGGTCAATTATTTTATATATTTCTTTATATATTTCCTATATACTGCCGCTGCTCAGCTTTGATTTTTGAAATATTTACAAAAAACTTTTCTTAAATTAAAAATATATTCAACATGATGTAAATTCTGGTATATGTAGTTGCTTCATTTTTATGTAATTTAAAAAATAAAGAGAAAATTAATACGTTAGGTTTCGTTGGTTTATTACAATATATTTATTGTAGCGTGAGCTGTTTTCACTTATCAAAATTTGTACTACATTTATAATTATGAAATAATTTTTATTAATATTATTAATGATCTACTAATAATTTTGAACTAATATACATCTAAATCAATTTTTCTATTTACATTCAACGAAGAAATTCACTGACAATATCAAATATTATTCATAAATTATAAAAATAGATTGAAAGAATTAATTGTAATATATTGATTGAGACATTTTTCATTTCTTATGATGAATATCTATTACAACTATTTAAAATTTTAGATCTTTTTTAACATCTTTTATACATTTAGATATCATTTTATTATTTAGCAAACTTTAATTATAATAAATAATTATAATTATAATAAATAATAAATATTTAATAATAATAAATAATAATTAACAATATTATTTAATTATAACAAATAATAATTAACAACAATAATAATTTTATTTATTGTTTCAAAACTTTTAATAGTAGTACATAAAATAAAATGTTTCTCTGTATTATTTATATTATATAACATAATATTTATAATCTTTTAATTAATTTACTTCTTATCAAAAACAAATATTTAAATATTTCTACATGTTTTTTTATATATCTTTTTATGTAACTTTAATTCTGCTTTATGTTATAGATTGGAATGGAATAATGAGAAATATTTGTTTTAATTAGAACAGTGGTTTGTAATACGAAAGAGGTATAGCAACAATAGAGAAACATGATTGCGGTCACAAATTATTCGCACTCGTTTTTCATCCTAACTTTGTGAAATGATTAAAGCTAGTCAAATGCGATAAGCAAAGTTTGTTAAACAAACGTTTCGAAAGAGGAATCTATGTCATGGCAAAGGAATATTGTGGCATATTGTTGACCATTTGAAAAGAATTTGGATATGTACAGCAAATTGCAAATTATAATTTCTCTGTAACAAGTTGAACAAAGTTTTCCTTTTATTATTATTATAAATATTGATATGCAAAATTTATACATTATAATCAATAATAAAATATTCGTTAATTTAGTTTCATTTCTCTTTCTATTTTACAAATTTTTTTGTTTAAATATAAAGTGATTTATCTAAATAAATATTGAATTTGTTGCATATGAAATTTTATAAATATATTAAGTTCGCCAACAAGTTCGTATAGTTTGGATTATTTAATGAAAAATATTTTTTTTTTTAGAAAGATATTTTTTAAGATTAATTATTTTAAAGATTTTTTTTTAGAAAGTATTTTCATTCTATTAAATGTTCTCCATTTTATTTTATGATTTTTTCAATCTTTTATAATACTTTCAAAATTTCAAAATCTCTGCCTTTCTTCTTCATGAAAAATTGATTGAATTAATGTTATTTTATCTCTTTAAAATCAAAAATTTTTTGTTTGCTAATTATTATTTAGATAGTTATTTAGATAGTGTTTTATTTAATGCTTTATTATAAAAAGAGAAAATGTGTATTATAATAAATTATATCTCAACATCAAATCCAAACCTCAAAATTAAAGTATTTTTTGATATTAATTTTTTATATTAAAAAAAATAGCTATCTATTTTTTATATAATAATAATAAAGAATTAAAAATAATAAAATTTACAAATATGGGCATAAAAAATGAATCCTTGAATTTAATAATAATAATTATGTAATTAAAAATTTTAAACGTAATTTTAATCTTGTTTTTTAATAAATAAGATACACTGAATTTATTGAATTAACTTTAATAATATTATTTTAATATTATTTTCAAACTATAAATGTTAAATAATTAAGATTATTTATTTGCAATAAAATTTTTAATAATAATCAGATGAAAATTAATAATACGGAAAATGTTTTATATCTAATTGTTTAGATTAATTTCTTTTAAATAAATATTCACGTAATTGTTTTTTTTTTTTTTAATATATTCGAAGATATTTGTATTTTTTAGTTCATTACATTACAGAAAAAAATAGTATTATAATCTCCTGCTAATAAAATGGCTCTCATAATTTTCATATTATAATAAAAATTTCTAAAATGAAGGATAATATGATCCCTGAAGCTATAGAAATAATTAAGAATGTTGTTCAACAATGTCGCAGGAATTTTGATATGAATCAGAAACAAGTAAAAAATGATAAATTTTATTTTCTGATATTTTATAAAACTTTTCATAAGATGATGCAATGTTATATAACAAACGTTATTCTATGTTCCAATATGGCAAAATATTGATTAAATGCATTTATGTATTAAATATATAATGAATATATATTTTGCTAAAAGAGATTTACTTATTTTTGTTACGTATATTATTTTTGTAAATAATAAAAATGTTACTAAAGAATTTTTTATAATTTATATTAAGTAGTCATTTGGATAAGCGTTCTTAAAATGATTTATTTCCATAATATATACTTAATTAAAATGTTATTTTTTTATTTTTATATGTAAATTTATAAATATATATAATTTTCAATATAAATATTGCTAATATATTTATAAAAAATTTAAATATAAAAATTTAAATAAAAATTTAAATAAAAATATATTCAAATTATAATATATAAAAATATGAAATATTTCAAATAAAATTATATTTAGAGGATAAATGAAATCTTTATTTATGTTCATTTTTTTTAATTAATAATAATAAAAATTTAAATTTGCATAAATATCCATAGTTTATTTATCAGTTTAACTATATTTTAAATTTAACAAATAAATATCTTTTAAATTTACAACAAAAGTTTACAACAATTTACATGAATTGGATTTTTGAAAAGAAATATGAAACTAAAACATCATACCTATTTCTTTTTTTACATACATTTTACATATTAAATAAAAAATTCTTTGGAATAAAATAGAAGATTTGCAATTATACTAATCTTTTGAGAAAAGACTATTATATAAGAAAATTTCCAAGATTATAGCAATGTTATTTTTATCAACTACGTGCCTCGCCTTAAAACTTCTTTAAACGTATACCGAATCTTAATAACAAGAAAGTGCGCAAAAATAGAACACAGAGAATACGGAACAGAGTTTAACAGAGTTCCATTGGTTCGATCGTGCATTCTCGTTTAACAAGCAAAGGTTTAGACTGAGATTAACTAAACTGCTCGTTCATTGATCCGTAGTCAGGTTCACAAAGAGCATTTGTTAACGAAGTCGTATTTACCGGAGGAATTTGTACGTATAGCTTAAATTGTTCGTTCATTCATTGGTTAATCGTTGTCGATTATTATAGGTATTATTATTATAGGTAATTTTAAAAAAACTTTCCAAAGAGTAAAATTACAATCTAGAAACGATTGATAATATTTTCTAAGTGAAGTAAGAAGTGAATTTCAATTTTTCAAAAAATTTTCATATTAAAGCTAGTTTTTATTGTATCTTTTCAATTCTTGTATTGATCTTCTTTTTATCTTGTATAATTTATAAATAATCAAAATCAATCAATCAAGTTTGAATTAAATATTTCAAATAATATTTCAAATAATATATATTTGAAATATTTTAATATTTCAAATAAAATTTAGACTGATTTGGAATTTTATTTTGAGCAAAAATAAGTTATATATATTATGATATTATGATATTAAGGTTTCGAATATATGATTATCATTAAAAGTTAAGAGACTCAAATGCATTTGATTACTTGTACTTATATTATTTTATTTTCCATATCTTGAGAACTAATAAATTTATATTGATAAATAATATATATAATAATATTTCTTATAATATATTTCTATATAATTTCTTATAATATATTCATTTATATTGATGAAATAAAATTAAAAATTTTAGATCAAGAGAACTATATCATCAAGTTTTAATTTTTCAAAAAAGTTTCATTAAGAAATTTTATATATTTGATATTAATTGTTAAAGTTAATATAAAATTATAATATAAAAATTAATATAATATATAATATAAAAATTATAAATATAATTAATTATATATAATATAATTAATATAATATATAATATAAAAATATAATATATAATATAAAAATTAATATAAAATATAATTTCACTTAAATATTAGCAAAAGATAAGTAACTTAAATATTGATTATTGATTTATTTCATCTTTATAATTAATTTTATAATAGTATATAGCATTTTTTCTCAGAATGATTCAAGTATGCATTTATTTGAAATTATATATTTCTATCAAATATATTTTAATATATACTTTGTTTTTGATAATTTAAATTTAAATATCTAACAATGAATGTTAAAAAATTATCTATAATAATCAATAAAAAGTTTAATATATATTAATTCATGATGAAGTATCCGTTTTCAAATTATTTTAATTTTTATGAATTTGGAAAAAAATTTTGTTTTTTTTAATATTATAAATTTAATATTATATATTTCACGAACATTAATTACAATAATCATACTACTAAAAATATCCAATGCGATTAAATTTATTCTCGATTACTTTGTTTTCGGCTAACTTTTAATATAATTAAATTTCCGATTGATGCATTGATTGCTATGCCTAATTTAACATAAATAATTTAATATATAATTTAATAACATAAATATTTTTATTCAAGACTAAAGATTATATCAAGATTATATCAAGATAAAAGATTATATCAAATTATCAGAAATTTCAAAAACTTATTTCATAGTAAATTGGACTATGCTATTTACATATGTATAATGTTTCTGATGTGCTATATATCAGATAATAAGTACTGAAAGAATTTTAATATTTTGACATGATAATAAATAAATTAATAAAATAAAAAATCAGCATGTCATATATTAAGAATAGGCGTAATTATTTTATATTTTTCTAAGAATGGAAAAAAATAAAAAGATTAGATTAAACTGAGACGAAATGCTGATAAAAAAAATAAAAGAATAAAATCCGATTCGGCTAAAATAACATAAATAAAATTATGTATTTATGTTATAACTATTATTGTGTTTACGCAAATGAAAGAAAAATCAACGAAAAATCATTCGATGGATTGATTTCTAAATCAAGGAGATCTGTATAGAATATAATATTCTCTTAGAAAATGTAAAAATATCAATTAATTGAAAAGATAATTTTAAGAAATATTTTTTTTTACAAAAAAATATCGTTTTGATTTTATTAAATTATTAACAAAAAACATTAGCCAATTATTGGCCATAGATTTTTTGAGCCATTTACTTCTTTAGACAAATCGAAACATCTTTATCCAAAATGTAATTAAATACATAAACTTGCAGAATATAATTATTTGCATTTTATATTATTTTTAACTTTCAAAATATATAAATTAAATAAAAAAAACTAAAGTATAAATAAATTTTCATCAAATTTTTCAGTATAAATAATTCATCTTAAAAGAAAAATTCAATTTTTAGATTCGAATTGCAACATATTAAACGAAATTATATATAAATAATATGAATAAGATTAATATATGAATAAAGTTTTCTTTTTTCAACTATTTGTATAGAAATGATATAGTTATTCTAATTATCACCTTAAGCTTATTTCATTAAACTACATTTAATTATTTAGAGCAGCGTTTCTCAATTATACCTAAGTAATATTGAATCAATTTTGGACAAATATTGGATCAGTTCCAAATGAAATTTATTTCAAATAATAATTTAAGAACAGCTATTTATTATTTGATAAGTAATGTATTTTAATTGAGGTTATTTGGTCAATTGAATTTAAGATAAGAATAAATTGAAGAAATGAATTATTTGAGCAAATAACTATTTTAAATTTAAAGTTATTTTTTAATGAATAAGTTATATTAAAATAATTTTCAGAAAACATATTGAATGATAAATATAATAATAATATAATAATAAATAAATAATAATAATAATAAAGTAAGCGTATAATAATATAAATAATATTAATAAAAAGAAATAATATAAATATTTGATATTATATATTAAAAAGCTAGATATTTTCAATATAAATCATAAATAACAAATAACAATTGCAAGTGATAAATAATTTATTTTTTGTTAAATAAATCATTTAATTGCAAATATGTTATTATTATTTATTTACTTTTTGTACAAAATATTTCAATATATTATATATTTTGATATTATATCATTTTCAAAAAGAAAATTACTTCTCAAGTAATTTAAAAAAATAGTTTTAAAATAATCTAATATAAAAATTTTTTAAAATCTAAATCTATATTGGATTGAAAAGTAATAACCATTTAAACCACTCAACCATATGAAACCATTTGAAGCAATTGTAAATCAAATCTCTCAAGAGAAATTTATAATGTATCAAATGTTACTTTTTATGTATGTAAAAATTATTGTTAAATAATTTTATATTATAATCATTTGGACTGCAAAACAATTACAATAAAAAATATTGAATTACGTGGTAAAAAAAATTAGGAAACTTAGATTTAGAGATTATTTAACTAAAAAATAATCTTATCTTGAGAAACAAAACATTATTATTATTATCAATTATATTATTATTTATATTATTATATAATAATATAATTAATTAATCAACATTATTATAATTAGATTATTATTTTTATTATATATAATCATATAATTAATCAACATTATTATAATTAGATTATTATTTCTATTATATATAATTAATACGTATCAATATTTATTAATTAAAATTCATTTTATAACACAAAAATATTTATATATTTAAAATATAAAGAATTAATTAATAATGATTAAATTTATTCTAATATTTTTATGATAATTAAAAATTATTTTGTAAAAATATATTCCTGTTACTTAATAATTGTCAGTCCATATTATTCATGATTCTATCATTGATATCTTTATTATTATTTATAGATCAGATATAAAAATTATTATTTTCTTTTTAATAATGTATTTTCTTCTTTCATTTTCTTTTTACATAATTGCGTTTTCGATGCAAACTATATTTTCACTTTTTGACATTAACTTTTAAATATCAAGCATTCACAAATAATATATGATATTTTATAATAATAATATATAATATATGAGTTTCTGTGGTATTATATAAATCCTAAATTAATAAGAAACATTCTTTTGTGTATGTATTATATGTATATTTTTTTTATACATTATGTATTTTATATTTGTATTAAATAAAATAAATTATATAGCAATTATTAGACTTCGTAGAACAATCGATTATTTAGCAAATAATAAAATATTTGTTATGTAATTATTGAAAATAGAAAAATCCTCATTGGTAATTTTTCATCAATAATCTTTCATATACAGAAATTAATATTTTGAACCACTTTTTCATTTGCATATTATCACCGCTTGATCTTGATTTTCAAGATATTTGCAAAAAAAAATTAATAGTAAATTTCATAAGATTTCTCTTATATGTACGCGATTATGTGTACATTTAAGCATGCGACTGCTATTTATCTTCTGTTAATATAAATACATGGCGGTAATAAGCAACTAAGGCGTATAACGGATGAACTAATTAAAAAATCTATTTACTCATGAATCATAATAAGGTTAATATATTCCAAATCCATGCCAAATTTGGATATTCCAGGAATTCTTTTGATGCAAAAATAAAATATGAAACTACTCATGAACAATTGAAACTATAATGATAGATATAAAAAATAATATTGTAATTCTTCAAAGGTTGTTTTATATTTTATTTTTGGATCCATGAAATGCGCAAGCTTGGCATTGGATTTGAAATATTGGATTTTAAGTCTATTTTAAGTCTAACTTTTTTATCAGTTTACCCGTTATACATTTTGGAAATTGCTTACTACAATATATTTATAGGAATAATAGCATGCTTACACAATACGCAGCTACATATATATAAGAGATATAAGAGAAATTTTATAAGTTTTAGTAGTAATCTTTTTTTGCAAATATCATGAAAATTAAAATCGAACGGTGATAATATGCAAAATGGATGAAAAAAGTTGATTTTTGCAATATTAAAATCCTTATTCTAAATAATTACCAAACACTTATTTGCCAATGTAAATTAAATGTTCATTTAAACAGTGTTATATAACGATAAATGAAGTTATATAAAGTTTGAATGTCTGCATTGAAAGCGTACAAAATTCAAAGTTCATGTTGAAAATCCAGTACTCGCTGTGTATTTTATGAATCCGTTGTCTTTGTCCATTTCTATACTCTTTTATAAAAAATTATGTGCGCTGCCAATTCTATCGATTATTTTATACTTTTCAATGTTAAGAAGAATCCAATGAAAGATTCTGAATTTGAAAATATAATAGTTTCCTCATCCATATTAGTCAAGCAAAAAAATCTTATACGTGTGTAAGTCAATGGGAACACTATTTCATATATAATTTTATCTTTATTGTACGTCAAAGATTTCGATGTTCTTATTTCAATTAAATAAAAAGAATTAAAAAATAAAGTAATAAAAAATTCTTAAAAATAATACGAGAATTAAAAAATGTGAGGATGAATCAAATTGTTAAAATTCTATTTTTATTTAACTTATTTCATTTTTTCATTTGTTTAAAACAATTTCGTTATTAATAAATTTAAAACATTCCATTCATATTATCCATTAATAATATTCATTTATCTATAATAATTATAAATACTGAAAAAGTTTTTATCGAAATACATTTCAGATGTTTTGTCTATCTATATTTTCAGTGTTTACTGTTAATTTTAAACCAGAATAAATAATTGACTTAATAAAAAGAGAAGAAAGGAATAAGAGAAGACAATCGTGAGTGAGAAACGCGATGAAATTAAAAAAGATTAGAAAAAAATAAGTCGTAGTGGAAAATAATACGACAATAAGAGAGAATGGAAGAGCTAAAAGAATATAGATATAAATAGTAAAAAGATTTCTAACTCAAATAAAAAAAAAGGAGAAAAAAAAGAAAAAATGGAAAGAAGAGAAAAAGGAATTAGGAGAAAGATCTAAAATAAAAACAAGAAGAGAGAAAAAAATAATGAAAATGCAGATTATATATTCTAATAATCCTCTTTTTATAATTATTTTCCTTTCTTTTCAAACAAAAATCAAATATTTTTTATTAGTAATAGAAAATTTAAAATTTGGAATCTATCAAAATTTATCAAAAGTTTCACATTCTTGAATTTAAAAATTTTTTGCTATTTCTTGTAATTCAGAATTTTTCAATTTAGGTAAAGAGTTATTTGCATAAAAATTAAAATTTTTACAAATTATTATACAAAAAATTATTATAATCTCAAGCTAAAAAATTACTCATAATTTTTTTATTTTTCAACATTTTTAGTTTTTTTAGTTAGTGTAGCATTTAATAATTTTAATAATTTTAATAATTTTATTATTAATAATACTAAGTTAAGTTTTATTAAGTTAATTAATTATTTTTACATATATATATATATTAATTATTAGTACATATATAATTTCCTCCCTTTGCTTTGATTACAATGAATTGTATATTATTCTTTATATTATATATATATTATATTATTCTTATTACATATTATTCTTTTCACATGTTCCATATTTTATCATATTTTTTATTTTTATGTGATTTTCATCCAGAAATATTCAGAATTTTTTTTTTAAATCAACTAATGATCACATGATGACCACGTGATTTATATACAAGTATTTTAAATAAATTCCAGACATTCTTAATTGAATTCACATCAAAAGATTTATCTGACTATAGTATGATTATTATAATAAAAAATAAAAAATATTACATGCTGGATTTTAATTGTTTAAATGCATAAAGAAATAGAATTAAAGTAAAAGCATTCGTTAACTGTCAATAATATATGATTTTATTCAAAATCGTTGATGAAAAAGCCACAGTAGTTTAGTTTTTAATTTTAGCCAAGAATCAAAAAACCAGTTATATACATATATTTACTGATAAAAATTGAGAAATATTTGCAAATATATTTATATTTCTTATTCTTTAAAATGAATAAATTTTATAATCTATACATTTAATTTATAAATAAAGTTTCCATCTTCAATAATGAAATTACATATTTGTAATTAAACAACATATATTACAATGCATATTTGTAAATCAAATTTTCGTCAATTAAATTAATTATTATTATATATTATTAATATGCATCATGTAACATAATATATTAATTAATAATATGTATATATGTGAAATATTATTAATTAAATTAAAATTAATTAAATTAAAATTATAAATTCTAATTTTTTGCCTAGAATATAATATTAATATAATAATATAATATATTAATATAATATAATAATAATAATAGAATAATTTTTTGACTAGAAATTTATACTTATAGTTAACTATAAACTTGAATGTATATAAACAATTCTAAAAATTAACTTTATCAAATTTAACTTTATCATAACCTTATCAAAATTAAATTTTATCAAATTTTAATTATTAAAATGCTTTTGAAGAAAATAATAAAAAATAATAAAAAATATTTAAATTTTAAGAATTTCGAATTTCGAGAGTTTCGAAACGGAAATTTCGAGAATCTAAAAAATAAATAAGATTAATAAGATTAATAAAAAAATTAATAAAAATAAATTTTTATTAACTTCATTTTTTACTAAAACATTATGATATAGAAATAAAATTGTTAATTTACAATATATTTTAATTATAATTTAGAATTTTTATTTTATTTTTTTATTTTTTAATTTTATATTTTATTAATAGATATAATTTTATATTTAGATTTTATAATTATTAAATATCAATAATATTGATATATTATTTAATAATTTGATATATCAATAATATTATTAAGATATCGATAATTTAAATAAAAAATAAAAATGACTAGAATTCATATTTTTTTCTTATTCAAATTTATTATCAAAAATATCGTTAATCTATAGATTATCTATAGATAAATGATATTTTATTAACTTTTTTAATATAATCAAAATATTGCTAATATTAATAAGAAGAATAAATAATTGACTTGAGTTAATTATGATATAGTTTTTTAATAGAATTTTTTTTTTTTGTATTGCAACTTATTATAGATAACAATTTTACGTACCTTAATAATAATTTTCAATAAAAAAAAATTAGGAATTACTTACTTCTTTCTGTTAACTATCTTAATGATATTATTGATATATGGAGAACAATCGATAATTATAACTTTATTATGTATAAATATCACAAAATTTAAAGGTACATTTTCATGAGTGCACCATAATATTTACGAATAGCTCGTAACATAGAGTTATACTATATAAAAGAAATGTTCTCACTGGGAAACATTTCATGAATATTGTTCATATTTCGTAACTAATCGTAATCTTTTCGCAAACATTTAATAAATTCATACTTACAAATTTTTCTCATTGATAAAATTTTTCTAAATGAAATGAGATCAAATACAATAAAAATTTAATAATTAATTACAAAACTAATATATACAATACTATATTATTTATAATTGATTAATTAGAGTAAAACAAAATTTTTTATAGTAAAATTAAATTTTTTTCCTTCTATTTACGATTTTTATACAAACTGTTATTTTTTTAAAAATCGTGATTTTTAAATTTATCGATGTTTTATAAGTCTTGAATTTTCAAAAGTAATAAATGCAAATATATGCACAACGGACCGATTTCTTTTTAGAAATTGATAGATTAATGTGATAGATTATTGTTTACGAAAATTTCGAATGATAGTTATAAAAAAAAAAAGTTTATAAACTATTTGTAAACTATATATGATCTGTTTGTTGATGAAAACATATCTTAAAGATGCGTCAGAAATAATTAACAAACTGATTAGTTTGTTAATTATTTCTGTTGTACATTTTTCTTGAAAAATCAAGAAAATATCGAAGACTTATAAAAAAATATCGAACACGTGTGCAAAAAATTTTATTTAATTCTAATCGCTTGTAGTTAATTATTTAAACATAAAATAGTTTAAATTACATTGTATTTTCATTTAAAAAAAAATCTTATTGAAGAATTTTATTGTAAATGTATTTTAAGTGTTTGCGAAAAGATGACAATTAATTATGAAATATGAGTAAATAATATTTCTGAAATGTTCGCCGGTGAGTATATCTTTTTTAACTTTGCACAAATAGTTCGCGAATAGATATAAACAGACTAGACATTTTTAGAAAATTTAACTGTTCACAAACAATTTCAATATTCATGAAAAATTCGAGTAATAATTATTCAAAAAATCTGCGAATTGTTCATGAATTATTCCTTAATGAGGGCGCATTTTTATAAAAATTTCGAGTGATAATTATAAAAATATAATTATAAAAATAATTCAAAAAAGTTTACTGTTTATTAGTGAAAATTTACTTTATTAATAAATAATGTTTGAAAAATTTATAAAAGCTTTATAAATTGTTTTGCGAATTATTTTGTGAACTATTCATTAGATACACTTTTACAATGTTCGTGAAAATTATAAAATGTTTATAAATTGTTTGTGAATTATTCACGAACATTTCGCGAAAATTATAAAAAAATTTATAAATTATTCGTGAATTGTTCATGAATATTATTTGCGAATAGTGTTTTCAAACTGTTGAGGACGCATCTTAATATTATTTCCCGAACGCGAAATATACCGATTTCCCTTTGCGGGAGGCTAGCTGATCTGGCCGGGAGATCTCAACAAGAGGAGAGCGTAGATGGCGAGTTTAGACAAGAGCTGCCGCTAAATGGATTCGAGTCAGTGCGGCGAGTAAAGCACGACGCGAGTTAGAAGCTTTCACTTGCGGCGCAGTTGGTGCTAGAGTTCGACAGGTTACGGGAATCGCGATTGCTTTCTGCATGGAACAACGATGCATTCAAAGTGCGTCTCATGGTAAAAGCGTGGTGGACGATGCTTTATACCGACATGATACATGGAAAATCACGTTATATGTTTTTCGTTGTAAAATAGTATCCTTTGTTTCTTTGTCGCAATGGTTAATCGTTGGTCGTCTTTAATTCACAAATCCTTTCATTTATCAAAAGATCTGATGTTTGAAATTATACTGGGACAAATGTAAAATTCAAATGTAGTATAAATGAGATTTTTGTCACGTAGAATCTTTAACGCTAATCCTTATGTATTTTTACATAAGTTTTTATATAATAATATTTTATAGTTAATTCAAAAAATTGTTATATTTCATAATTTAGTTTATATTCGTTGAAAAAAGATAAAAACAAGTTAAAGTTTGAAAACTACTTTTTTTATTTTAATCGGTGTCCAAAGGGTAAAGGAATTTTTAAATTATTAAAATTTATTAATATTTGATATATTTACAATTTGGAGATATCTTTTTTCTTATTTTTCGTTACAAGTTTAGAAATTATGATCACTTTTTAAAAAAAGCAAATATTCTTGAAAAAAATTTATTATTTTTGACAAAATTTTAGTTATTTGAATAAATGCTTATATTTTCTCATTCTACTTTCATCTTATTTCATTTAATTTAAATTACCTATAACTTAATAAATATTTTATATCGACATTATAAATCAATTTTTAAATCAAAAAATGTTCCATGAATATATTAATATCTAACAACAATTCTAAATAATATTACAATAGTAAATACAAATTCTAAATAGTATTTAATTCTTAAATTTTTATGACATAATAATTATAATTATATTGTATCAAAAATTAAAAATAATGAAATTAAATACATATTAAATTAAATCGTACAATTGCTGAATCTAATATAATATTCGCTTTTTTATTTTATAATATTATTTTTAATTCAAGACTTATATATAAGGAAAAGACTTATATATAAGGAAAGGCTGGAAATGGACCGATTTTAATCAAGCAAGCTTTTAAAGAATGATCAAAAAAAATAAATATATATATTTTTTTGCTATAATTCAAATTTAAGAAATGAAACTAGCTTCCATTTTAACGATTTAAAAACTGACTTAGTAATGTTAATTAGAGATAGAAAATTTTTTTAATAAAAATTAAATGCTTCGTATCAAAGAAAATGTTAAAAAAAAATTTTTAATATTTTTTAAAAAAATTGTCAATCATATTTATTTGAAAAATTATAACAATTATACAAATGCAAATTAGTTAATAATTTATAATAAAAAAGTATTAACAGTATACCGATTACTGTATTAACTACTATATTAGCAAATATTTTATCCTTTTTTTTTTTTTGTTATCGACATTGATAATTATCAGTACTAATTGATAAATAGAAATTGTCATTACTTATAACAGTTACATTTGATCAATATAAATATTAAAAATTTGTTGTTATTTTTAATATTTTCGTACGATATGATAGAAAGCATCTGTGTTAAAAAAATTTTTTTTACTTCTAACCATTTCTTGGTCGAGTTTTAAGACATCGAAATTTAAGGATTATTTTCATTTCTAAATTTGAATCACTATAGTTAAAAGAAAAATATGTATTTACTATTTTTGACTGTTTTCAAAGTTATAAAGTTTCATCAAAATCGATATTTAATTACATTCATCTTTTCTCAAGTTATTTCTGATATATTTCTAATATAATTTTTAATATAAATTTTGAAAAGAGATATAATTAAATAATAAATAAATCCTATATATTATTTTAGTTATTTTTTTAATGAATAAATTAATTTTTGTTTGTCTTGGTCTGATCAATCTTTTAATAATCTTTTAATAATCTCTTATGGATATATTAACATTCTATAAATTTTATAAAATTATATAAATTTTTAAATATCAAAATGTTATGTCACTCAAAAATCATGACAAAAACAAATAGGTCGTATTAAATTTAGTATAAAAAATGAATTATCAGATATTAAATCTTATGATAAAAAATAAAAAAAAATTGCAAAAATTATTGAAATTATACATATATTATTAAGACAAATATTTATAATGGAATTTTTTAAAAATTTAAATAACAGCACCAACAATCTAATAAAAATATACTTGATAAGATTTTTTTAAGGGTCAAGTTAAGAATCTGGGTCTCAGAGAAAGAAGAATGGCTCGAAATAGATTAACGGTGCTCGGATAAGAATCGCGTGACTATGAATTTTGTGCGAAATTAAATGTTTTCTTTAAAACCGCTTCGCTATTTAAAAATCTCGATGAACATGCCTCAGAGAGAAAAATATCGAATCAATATTTGTTATCGGACGGATTCCAGATGTTCCGTGCGATTTTCGGCTTGCTCGAAGTGGAATTTGTTCGTGCGTCAGCATTAAACTTGAGGTTTTGCATGGGTGCAACTCTAGAGAAATCGATTAAACTGGGCGCTGAAATTCGTACAGTGTAAATACACATGGGGATCATTTTCTAAAATGAGATTACGTAACGAGTTTCAAAGCCGTATATATCAGATTCTATCTTGAGCTTTGTTTTTTCTCTCTGCTAAAGGGTGTTAAACATTATTTCATAATTCGAACGAAATGAAACAACATTTAGAATACTTTTTACATTTGGTAGCTCTGTGTTCAAAATATACTTTTATACTTTATTACACGTATAACACATTCCGGGATGAAACCCACATTCTATGCTTTTCGATATTTCTCAAGATTAATGCAATATGCAAATTTTTCATAAAGAAGGTATTGGTATATTCTTTAAAAAACGATTATTTTTTTAAAATTGAACGTAACGTATTGAATTCCTTTGAAAAATTAGAAGGATTAATTAATTAAATGATATATATAAAAAAAAGTTGCAATTTAAATACATTTTATAGAATTTGTAGAATCAATTATATATATATATGTCAAAAGTATCATCGAAATCAATTAATGTTGCTACGAGCTATAAATAATTAAAAATAAAAATCTATTTTTCACGACTTATTAAAATTTAAAAATTTTTATATCTTTCGATGTTTTTTTCTATATTAACTTTCAATGAAATTTTAAATGTACATATATATATAATTGATATAAATCTTCAAAATGTTTTTTAAATTTTTATTATAGATAAAAAAGATATAAAAGATAATTTTTATTTTATTCAGAATTCTGATTTAATTACCATTTTTGTTTCACATTATCTTATTTTTTTAACTTCTCAAAACTTTCTCTAAAAATTTAAGATCATTTTTAAAAAAGTTATCGCGTTTCATCGTAATTACACTGCTAATATTTTTTGTCGGTATCATTACAATCTTTATTAATATAGAAAAAAATCAATCATCTTTTATGAAGAAATTTGATTTTATATTTATATTTTGATGTTTTTTATGTTTATGTGAAAAATGAATGCGATAAAATGATTATAAGTATAATAAATATCAACGATATTTTATTATTTAAGAATGAAAAGATTTTTTTTATGTTAAATTTGAATTTAATTGAAAAATTCATTATGTTATTTATTATTTATTATTATATTAAATTTAAATATCAATTTTGTATTAATTTTTATTATATTTAAATACTCCAAAGAAAATATTTCAAAAATGCTTATTTTTATCAATTGAATTGTATAATACTAACTTTCCTTTATTAAATTTAATTTATAATCATAAGATTTTTTATCCGAAAATATCGCTTTGAAGTCATAATAGTTATGATACCTATATATTGAAAAAAAATGATTATTTCCGTAAATTTATTGAACAATATAATGAAAGAAATTTAAAGTACTTTCTTATTCATATTATTAAAAAAATTAGAATTAGAATCAAAAACCATAGTATAATTAAATAATATATAGTATAATTAATTAATCATTTCAAAATATTAATTTGGTCTTTATTTATGAAAGGAACACATTAAATACTAATAAAAATCATAATAAAAATTATAAGAAAAACTAGATTACAAGGATAAAAGTATTTTATTAATATTATTTTTTCTTTACACATATATATGTGTATACTTATGTACAAATAAATGTGTACTTTAGTTGTATGTGTATATATTTAGAATTGTATATGAATGTCATATGTATGAACAATATGTATATGATATTAATAAAAAGATATTAAATTAATAAGTATTTGTTATATAACATAATTATATGATCTAATTCCATATTTAATAATTAACCAATATTTTAATATGTCAAAAATATATCAAAAAATATATAAGAAATATGCAACAATATACACAATATGCAATATACAAAATAAAATATATTTTTTTGGAATCACTAAATGGCGAAATAAATTTGTATCTTGGTTACTTTTTTATCTATCTTTTATAAAATTTTTACAAAAATTTACAAAAATATTTGCATAAATCTTCTTGCAGTTTAATAATAAAAAAGAGATGATCATTTTAATTAAGCAAAAATTTGATTTTAATTTATTTTTATCTAATTGTAGATAAGATTTTATTGTATATTGTTTCAATATATATTATTTTATCAGCAACTTCAATTGCTATAAATTTAATATGTAATTTTTAATATCTTTATTCAAAATTTTTTTATTAAAAAATAACAAATTAAATTTATTATTTCAAACATTTCCTGAATAATAATATCTCTTCAAATTTATCTTATTATTTATCTAATTATATTTTTATTTGACTGGATGAAAAAATTTATAACGATAGTTTAATTTTAAAATATATTATATACAATACGATTAGAATTATTTCTGAAATTAATACTGGCAATTATTAATAAATAGAGGACTTTGCAGCATAAACTTCAAAGCTTCATATTTAACTTTACTTTGGGAAATCATTCGTAATGGCAGTCATACCATCGAAAAATATTATCGTGATTCGCAGCCGCGAAAACGATTTTTCGCTGTATTATCATTGATATAAAAAATCCTTTCTCTATCTTGTTCTTGTAACCATTGAAACGTATTTTTTCCCTTTGTGTTTACAATGCATTAACTACGTAAACCGTGCTGTTGCGGCTTTTAACAAATACTTCCGAGCGTTAAACTGAAAAATGTTGACTCCAAACGTGTTTTAACGACATTTAAACATCATTTAATCATGTTTACAATGTTTAAAAGGAAAACGAGTTATATTCCTATTAATTATTTGCATTCCGAATATAAGCTATGTTAGCTTATAATTGTAAATTAATTTTCATACTTTGCGAAAAATATTAAAATGGATATAACATTTTTTTTTTTGATATTTAGAAATATATCTAATGAGTATTTATGTGCTATGTAAAGAATGTATAATAAAATAATTGATTGAAAAATTTTGAGTATTGAAATTATAACCTATAACTTAATTATAGACTTATTTTAATTAAATTTATAAACCCGTTAATCTAAGATAGATAACATTAAAACAAAATTTTCACGGTCTAGACATTTTTAATTATTTTTTAGATTAGATACGATTCAAAGAAAGATTCATAAAAATTTTTATAAGATAGGAAAACACAGCATATTTGTTTAATGAATAAAAAATTATTGCAAAAATTGAAAATAAATAAAACTATATATAAAATCGAGAAATTAATAAGTTTATTAAAACTAATAATTAAAAAAATATATATTTCAAACTATAACATTAAAAATACAAAATTAAATTTTAATGTAATTAAAAATAAGAATTTTATTAAGATATATTTTAGAATTTCAAATCAATCATAATCAAATATATAGGAAAAACTGTAACATTACATAAATATTGATTTTCAATTTTAAAAAAAATATTTACAATAGTCATGATTTCCAATGTCAAAATCGACTTATTGTATTTATATGGCAATGTACCTATATTTCATATATGAAAAATCCATTCTTCTTCTCTTTTGTCTCAATGCATTTCATTATAAAAATTTATTACTACATTGTAAAAAAAGTAGACACTATTTTTTCCTTATAATCTCAAAATATTTTAAATTTCTCTCATATTTAATATTCCGAATTAGCAACAATATTGAAATTTAAAATCTTGTCTCACATTTTATATTCTCAGAATATTTATAAAATTCATATGAAATCATAAAATTAAAAATAAAAATAGATTAAATGATTCGCTTTAAAGTTTTGACCATATTTTAACTATGATTTCAATGATTTTTTGTTGAAAAATTTTCAAAATGAGTTTTTATTTTTCTGCAAATCAACCAGATATATCAAAATTTTTACATAAATATTATTGGTTAACAAATCATTCGTTCTTATTATTTTCTATATATATTATAAATTAAATAATATTAATAGTTTTTTGGATACATCGACGTTCCGAATATATCGCTTTATAGACTACAATTAAAACTAAAAAATAAACATGAAACGATTCTATTTTCGTCACACCGCCATCTCGCTCTATTTCTGTCTAACTTCATCTTCGATGCTTTTATTTGCTCATAATTTAATATATTTAAAATAATAGAAATAAACTTCAATAGAATTTTTGAATAACAACTTTTATTTATATTTATTTTGATTGATTATTTTATTTATATTTATAATTAACCATAGGAAAATATTATATAAATATTATTATATTAACATCTTATATAATAAATTTATATTATTTAATTTATTTATAATTTAATTTAATTAATAATAAATTAATTTAATTTATAAATTTAATTTATAAATTAATTTATATTAATTAATAGTTATAAAAAATAGTTAATTTAATTTATAAATAAAATAAAATCAATAAAAATAATTTATTAATAAGATATTAATAATAAAATGTAATATTTATTAATAAATAAATTATTTTGGATATTAATAAAATAGATATTAAATAAAATCAGGAAATTGATTTATTATAAATTTTTTTTCGAATACTTCGAAATTTGGAGAATAAATATAAAGAAAAGATAGTGATTCTAACCATTCAGTATTTTATGGCAATAATAAATCGATTTATTTTTCAATTTATTTATAGAATCAAAAATTGCACTCTATATTTTAAATATAATAAATCAATATGAAGAAACAAACGAACAAACAATACAAAAAAAAGTTTTTGTTGTGATACTTGTGATAAAAAATTAGGGAATTATTTTAAAACATATTGCCATAAAAGATTATAAAATATAAATATATGCTAATATTAATAAAATCCTATATTCTTATTCGTATGTACAATTTTATGATTGTTCAATTTTTATCTTGAATTATGTTTAACGCAACATTAAACCGTTCCCAGATGCAAAGAACAAAAAAAAACATTCTTCTTTTACAAAAACCAATTTCTTAATCTACAGGATCGATCAAATCTATTCGAGAACAGCATGTATTTCTAACAGTGATGAAACATAAAGAGAAAGTTTCGATGATGCTTTATCTCTTCATGATTCATCAAATTTAACTTAATACCACCCACGCTAATCATTATACGCGAACGTATTTGGAACGTTTAAACGTAATACGAGTTCACAAGGCACACCTTGTGATTTTTCCGCATCGATTAATCGTTAAGAAAAGGCAAGAATGTTTGCAAAGTTTGATGAAACGGTTTCAGTTATTCGGGGCACATTCTTAATACTCTTCAAATGTACATGGTTCAGTCACGCCTGGAAGCATTGAATAACGTTTAAACGAATCATGGCACCATGACTGAATTCAAGCCTCCGGCGCATATACTTTCGATTTTACCCATAGATAGCTTTATTGGTATCTCTGACATTTTATACTGTGAAGACTCAACTACTCAAAGGGTTTAAGATTGCGAGAGGAATTAATTTACGATTTCTAATCTCGTTATCAGATATCAGATATTAGATATTGTATAATAATAATTTTTTTGACAGGATATTTTACGATACAATTTTGATTGACGATCTATAAAAAAAATAGAAGAGAAGTGACATGAATGGAATTTTTGTTGAACAAGATAACAAATTAAATGATCATTTTAATTCTATATATATATATATATTTAAAAAATCAGTCATAATCAAATCATAAATAATAAGATCTTCTTTTTTTAGAAAAATCCATTTTGCCATTCATAAATTAATTATATTAAATGAAATAAAATAATATTGATATTTACATATTAATTTTATAATTATTTTTTTTTCTTTTGACATTAAAATTATGATATTATTGACATTTTCCTTGAATAATTTAAATATCACAATTTTATTATACTTGTAAATTTCTAACAGAATATTGATTACTTGAGCTAATTGAGAAACGAATCCTTTCAGATAATGGTTTTTTAAATAATTGATTAAAAATCAAATTTATAAACAAATAACAAAATAGAAATTAAACAATTTTTAATTTTTAAATATGGGTATTAAAATAGCATAGAAATATAAAATAGTATAGTATAAAATAGTATAAAAAAGAATCTATTTCATCTAAATAAAATAAAATATTTTTTAAGAATAGAATATTATATAAAAAAAAATATTAATACTATAAAAATTGTTTAAAATTGATTCATTATATAGTATTAATATTTTTTTTTATAAATTATAAAATATTATAAAATAAATAGAGATTTTATAACAATAATCTTTTTTAAAATTAAAAATTAAATTGATTTTCCTATAATTTCTATATATTCTAACGTATATATTATAACTTTTTTAACTCATAGAAGAACTATTTTATACTAAACAATTTGTTATATTATAAGAATATTTTTTTATAAAATATTTTATATCATAAATATCAAATAATATACTATCAAATTTAATGTCAAATACAGTAAATATATTTAATATTAAAAAATATATATTTATAATAAATATTTAATATTAAATATAATAAATATATTTATATATCATAAAAAAAATTAATTATAAAAGTAAAATATTTATTTTTTGATATATCACAGAATATTTGATATATCAAAATTTCCCAATATGTTAATATTTTCAGATATACTAATTTAAATAGATTCTTATTTTGTTTTCAAGTTCGAATAATTGACGTTTTACTGTAATTAAACTTCTTAGATCATTGGACAATAATGCAAAAGAAAAAATCTGCTATATATATAATCATCCGAATCAATGACAGATAATAGGATCTCTAACTTTCGTATATACTCTCATTAATAAATATAACAGTATTAAAAATTTTATTTTAAATTTAACTTATTTGTTATTATATTATAAATTATATATATTATACGTTAAAAAAAGAATATTTTATGTTATTATTATCGAAGAAATATCTGATAAAATATGATAATTAAAAAATGAAAAATAAAAAATAATAGTGTTGCAATATTTGAAGAAAATAGAACAAATTTTATTTTTTAGCAGAAAAAAAGTTAATTATCCATTATTATTATTATTATTATAATTATTATGAATGAATTGGCAACAGTTTCGAATTAGATATAATTGAATATGTCATAATATACAAAACAATATAATTTCATCGTAGGAAGATTTACCATTTTTGAAATAATCACAATGTTCCATTCAATACGTGTCCCATTCATATCATCTTTTCTTTTTTCTTATTTTATCCAACTATAGAGTATCTATTGAAGAGTCCATTTGTAACAAATCGATAATAATAATAATTTAAATGTAAAAAAAGTATAAGATAGATAGTAGATATAAGTAAGTAAAGTGTGAATAATTGACTTAGAATGAATAATCCTCTTCCACATTTACGTATTTCATATTCCACTTTTTTGGCTTCGATTCATAATCTTTATGAATCATTCATTCTCGACTTTGTCAATTTCTAAAAGATTATATTGATCAAATTTCTGTTAATGATTAATAATGATGATAAAAAAATAAAAAATAAAAATAATAAAAAAATAATAAAAATATTTCTTTTTTTTAGAATAAATAAAATAAAAAATTAAACTATCTTGCTTCATTTTTGTGAATTTTTATTTAAGGAATATAGAATATTTTATAAATTTTTTTAAACAAAATAATAATACGATAAATAAATTATATGGATTGTATTAAAAGTTTTCATTTTTATAAATATATTTTAAATATAACAATAAAAAAATAGAAGATTAATAACAGTAATTATATTGAAAATAAAAATATTCAGAGATCAGAACTATCCAAAAATATTATGTTATATTTTCATCTTATTATTACATATTTATGTATATATATAATAAAGTTATATAATAAAATTGTATATTATAATTATAATTAAATTACATTAATTTATATATAAATATAATAAAAATTAAATATTAAATTAAATAATATATAAATATAATATTAATATAATAAAATATATATAATATTAATTAACTCGTTAATAAAACAATATTAATTAAATAAGAACATGTATTCAATAAAAAATAAAGCGATATCTTTTATTCAAACTTTATTTTTTCTTTCTTTCTTTTAAAATACACATTAGAAATAAATAAATGACGAAAAATAAATTGTTTCCGAAAAAACATCTCGATCCATAAAAATTTGAAAAATCTTGTATCATATTTGCTAGTTAATTAGAAAAGAAAAAAGATTCTGAAAAGGTTTATGCGTTTTTTCCTCTTCAGAGAATTTCTCAATTATTAAATTACCCTCCATCGATCTCCATTGCGAGTCTTTCATCATAGCGAATGACCACATCGTGTAAAATTGAAGCGATGACAGCATCTTGTCGCGAAAGAATAACAGGCTGAAATTATTTAAAATTCGTCGCTCCGAAGTGGAACCTGTTCGTGACTCATCGTAACAAGATGTGAGAGTAATAAAACTGCGCCTTATCCAACCAGAGCAAATTAGAATGCGCGTCGTGTCAAAAATGGTCGCATCTCACCTTGCCAATTGTTTCCGGATCAATTAGTAATTTATCGATCCTCTATAATCCAAATCATTTACTGACACATTTTATATTCGATACAATTTTCCAGAATGGGTTCAGTTATTGCGTAGAAATTTATGCATTTTGCATAGAAATATTTTATCGTCGTTATCGCGATAAGGAAATCCAATTTTATTTCCACGTGTTATTAAAACTAACTTTTTTTAATCCTTTAAACCGATTTTCGTATTGATTTCCTATTTCTCATTATTAACAATTTATTTGAATCAAGAAATTTAAACCAATTTTATATTATTTTTGCTAAATACATTACAATACAAAATATCATTATTCATAGTAAAAAAATTATCTTCATTATCGATTTTGATAATTTTATTTTCGAATGTATTATAAAAAATGAGATGAACAACTTTAAGTTATTGTTTTTATATATAATTCCTTAATTTTATTTAAGATATTTACAAAAAAAATTGCTAATATTATATTATAAAAATATTAAAAATTTTACTTATATATTTTACTTATATAAATAAATAATAAAGAATATAAAATAAATAATTTTACTTATATAAATAAATAATAAAAAATATAAAATAAATAATTTTACCTATATAAATAAATATATATTCTATAACAAAATGAATATTAACATGCAACTGCCATTTATCAACTATTTATATAAACATATCACAGCATCCAATCCAAAATGTATAATGTGAACTAATAATACTTTTTAAAATATAACTCTTAGATAATTAAAATTACAAAATTACAATATAGTAACATAGTCTCATATTTCATCAAGCTATTATTATTAGTGAATAAATAAGTAGTTATTTTATTATTTATTTATAGAATTTCGTCCTTGGTAAAATGTATATTGAAACATGTGATTGTCATTTATCAATTGTTTATATAAACATATCATAGCGATTGGTAGCAAAAATGTATAAAGAGTTAGTATGACCATACTTAGTATCTATAGAAAGCTTAAAAGAAAATAAATATAAAACAACTCTTAAACGATTATAATTACAATAACTTAACTTATAATAATAACAATATCATATTCAATCATTAATAAATAAATACAAAAATACATATCTATCTAGATTAGTAATAAAATTATAAATATTTATAAATAAATTATAAATTATAAATATTTATTTTATTTCATGAATATTGCATTCAAATATATTAAATATAAATATACTAAATTAATTATTTAGTATTGTTTATATCATTTATATTTGGTAGAGATATGTCGCATCGCAAAATGTGCAAAATGTATCATGATTAAATCTTTTTCAAATTCCGAAAATTGGTTACTCTAGTTATACTTATGTATAAAAAATATCATAGAAGCAATGTTCTTTTGTTTCGTTATCTTATTGAGGTTGGGTCAATTATTAATATTAATTTTAATAACCATGTAGTATGGATTATGCAATTTTATTATGGAATATTTGATGTTCCAATAATTTATTATTATTATAAAAATTTTTTTTATAAAATCGTTAATAAATAATGTAAAGAACATATGAAAATGTCATAAAAAATATTGTTGAAAAAATATGCATTCATAAAATTGTTATAAAAGATGATTGTTTGATCAATATAATTGAAAAAAATTGATTAAACTATTGATAAAAAAATTATTACTTAAATTTATTAAAATTATATATTTATTAATTTTAATATTGTTTTATGACATCTTGTATTAATCTTTTGACTATGGATTATGTGGAAACTCATTATCATTTATTTCGTGAAATATTGTTATTTTCATTATTTATATACAATTTAGGATTATTTACTTTTTCTAATACAACCATAAAAAAAAATTATTTAGAATTTTTACAATGAAATATATTAACATAAATATGGATATTTAAAAAAGTATATGAATACAAACTTAAAAATATTTATATACAGTTTGAATTTCAGCTTATTTCGAAATGATGATTCGAAAATTTCCGCATAATTTAAGAAGGGAATATCATACGATAATAGAAAAAATAAACAAGGTTACAGAAAGAAGACCTAAAAAAATTCAGAAAATATGACTAATCTACTGCATGCTAGAGATAAAAATAGCCACAATAATGAACAACAGTATAATCTGTTGAAAATAATAAAAGGAATAAGATTATAAGATTATAAGAGAGGGAAAACCAAATGTGTTTTTAATAAAATATAATGAGAAGTAAAAAAAATAAGAAATAAAGAAACAGACTAATTAGAATAAATATTAATTCAAAGGATAATTGAAACTTCCAATATTAAAATAACGTTTAATAATTTTATTGAACTATAAATAAAAGATGGAATAGAAATCTAAACATAAGAACAAGGATAAACAAAAATGGACAAATAAAATAAGATAAAAAATAAAATGAAGAAAAAAGATTAAACAAAAATATTAAAAAAGAATTAAAATAAAATTTATAAATGGAAAAATAAATTAATCAAATGTTAACGAAAGAATTCTGTTCAATGGCTGACATTGCATAATCGCGAAGATTCGAGATCAGCAACAGAGCGAGGGCTGTCCTTAGTTATCGCCAGGCTTACTGTCGAACTGGTTTCACGCAGTTTCAAGCAGCATAATTATAGCACACATCCCAGGTGGTCTTAATAAATGAATACCGTAATAAATGACCGCATGTGTCTCGCCTAGCAAAAAGAAAACAGTCTGATATCGAAGGTCTTTCTCTTTTTTTTTTCTTTTCAAGTATTCTTTAAAAAAGAACGAAATATTCGATAATTGCACAATATCATTTTTATACCTCAGCTAAAGAAACTTAGTGCTATACTATCGCTTTTGCGAACCGGATTAAGCGTCCGCTTTATGCGACAGGATTTACTGTTAAATGATCGCTATATTTCCTGCCGCGTAAAGATTCACTTTTTATCCCTGCGCTCCTACGATCGCATTGCGGTTTCCGGTAGAACGTGCCTCGAATATATTATTGCGAATGGAGAACGATTAATTCGATACGATGTGACGTTAGATCTGTACTGTATTCTTTTAATAAATGTAGAATTATAGTAGAGGTAGCAATTGTTTTTGCAAAAATATAAAAAAAAGATAAATAAATAAAAAAGAAAATTATTGGTTCTTTTTTTTTTTTTACATATGATTAGTATGATATATATAAGTTTTAAATCAATATAACTGAGAAACATTATTATTCTTTTAATATATACAAATAGAATTTTAATCAACTATTAATTTTAACTTTTAGTTAGTATATAAAAAAAAAGTTTAACTTTTAATTAATGCAATCATAATTTTGGATGAATGTGACATGAGAATACGTATATAACACATTATGAATAGAATGTAAATGTTTACGCAAAATAAAATTTTTATAAACATGAATTAAAAAAATGAAATGAATGAATGAATTAAAATGAAACTTAAAAACTTAAAAAGATTGTCTCATTTTTTAAATATTATAATAAGTGCTATTTTGAATATCATGTTCTAGATTTTTGACATTGAAATTTTGTATAAATGCATAAATATTCATAATCTAGTTATAATGATGAAATTCCACTAGCACTAAATTTCTACACAAAATTTTAATAAGAATTGTATCAAAGTTTATTTTAAAGTTTGTGCATGGATTATGTTTTCAATGTTGATTTATTTTCTGAACGCATGTTTCAATATTTGCGCAGGTTTGTTAAAATAAAAAAAATTACTTTAGAAGGAATTGTAGAATTATGGTATTGAAAAGTGCTCCCTTTTTAAGTTATAACTGAATTAACTGAGGAAAATAAACAAATGTTTTCGAGTAAATATCTAAAAAATCTGCATGGTAATTAAATTTTTCTATTTCTATCGAATAATAATTTTATAAATTGCTTTATAAAATCAAATAACATAATAGATAAAAAATGAATTTTAAATATCATTTTTGAGAGAAAAAATTCTTTTTCTCTAGAAAATAAATATTTTTGTATACAGAACTATTTTTATAATAAGAAAAAAGATAAAGATCAAAACAAATAAAGTCAAATAAATAATTTAATAATTACATCAGCTTGATTTTTAAAAATCTATAACAATTATAATTATTCAAGACTGCCAGTGAAAAGTTGCAAGGTTAACTTTTGCAGCTTTTTCTGAATAGCCTATATTTGCATATCTCGTTGGCCTCGTGAGGGTGAATCCTTGACGCAGTTTACGTCACTACGTTGGATTTGTCGCGACAGACTTCATCGGCTAATTCTCGGTCAGATTTTATCCTCGTTCATCTCGAAAAGCACGCGCTACAATTCCATTGTTTTCGAAGGGTTTGCCAGTATGTTTATCTGTATCCCGAGAAAACTCGAAAAAGCCAAACGGTTAAAACACGCATGTGGTACTGTGAACATAACGACCTAGTTTATGCTTCGAATTCACTTGCGAGAAAGAAAGGAACAGTTTAACACGAATTGTGTAAGTAAAAGCGAGACAAAGAAAAAAGAAAGGAATAGTATAGGGGAAACGTTGCGAACAAGGACGTCGTGGCGGATCAGGGTTGAGAGAAATAAGGATAGAAACAGAGAAAGGATATAAAAGGAACGAGGATAAAATAGTAGTAAGAGAAAGAAGGAAAGGTTTAAAGCAGACACTCGTAGGACAGCTGAGACCTGGGATATAGGTAGGAAAGAATCGAATGGGAAGCTGATGGTAGAGAGAGTGGTGTGGTAGGGAAAAATCCAGCATGATTAGAGAAATAGAGAAGGAAAGAGCAGCGAAAGTAGTGGGGATAAATTGCTGGAAGCAGCGGGGGAATCGGTGGTGGGGCAATAAACACGCCGGCGCCTCAGTATCGTCGTGTCCATCGAGAGAGTCAGTTCGTGACGAGTTTGGTATTTCTTGAACGAAACAAAAGTTTGGAACAACTCAATTTATGAGAAAAATTCGATTCAATTTGTGAGAAGATTGATCGTGTATAATTTGTTCTCATTGTTGTATTTGTAAAAATTTATTTGTAACATAATGATAGTACCGCGTTCTTTCAACGACGAGGGCTAGCCTTGCCCTTGAAAGCAGCCGGAGTTTCGAGTGGCCGATACAGCGTAACGCGCACGACGACGTTCCAACCAGCTGTGCTCCAGAATTGCGAATCGCGTGTGTGTGGTGTTCGACGTTTTTTCTTGTTTATCTTTTCTACGAATTTCTCGTTATACTTGCTTCTATATTCGTTCACGTTACCGTGATTCGTGAAAAAAGAAGACAGTTTTTTAGTTTATGTATTGCTTTTGTTCGTCTTGTTTGGTGTTTATTGGTGAGAATCTACCGGGACGATAGAAACAAAGGGACGGAGCCAACAGTTGTGAAAGGGTAACAAAGACAGATAGAGTGAGAGAGAGATATCGTGGTGTATCGATCGAGAGTGGAGCTCGCAGTTGACGTAAGTCGATGAATTTTGTTTTTTGCGAGAATGATCCAAGTGACAACAATATATGTGTATATTTATATATGTATGTTAAACATATTATCATGTATATGCAGTAACATATTTTATAAATGCATTGAGTCTCTTCAGAACAATGTTATATTTTACGTAAATCACGTAGAATTCTACGCGCGCAGTGAACTAATTTTTTTTCTCTCGTCTTGCCGCATTTCAAGAGCTTGAAATAGTTCAACGCCAGAGAAGTTCACTGCCTCCATTCGATATTATCATTGAGGTTAGACGATGTGATTCTTCGATGAAGAGACACGCGCGATTGTCTCATTCAGACATGTATTTGTATGCTTATGTGAATATACAAATTTCTTTACGTTAGTTTTTCATAATGCTTGCGCCACTAACTGTGTTTTCTCACGTGGTTCCCGGTACGGAATATAAATATTTTCTAAAAAAATGTATTTTTCATGTTCTTTATTATTCTTTTGTTTCGATTTCCTTTTCATTTTTCTCGTTAACATTAATTTCAAATGATATTGCAAGTTTCATTATAAATTTTGNACTAAATTGCGAAAAGAAATTTTAAAAAAAGAAATGCTATCTTCGTTCTCGATACTATATGAAATGCGCACGTTTTCCCACGACCAGATGGTCTATTCACATAACAGTCCATTCAACTTCTTCATAAACGGTTACCATGTTCTGTGAGCTTCCATTAAACTTTCGAAAATTTTCCGAAAGTTTACCCCCTTAATGGAGGCTTTAATAACTGCAGGAAATAATACCTTTTCATTCGGGTTTTTGTATCGCAAAAATTTTTATCATTTTTTTTAATGTTCAATTTTAATTTTATTGCAAAAAATTATAGTTATTAATTATAATTATAGAAATTCGTAGAAAAATAGAATTTGCACTTGCAACGCAGACAATTTATATCAATTTCTTGAGAATGTTGATAACAGTAAATTCGAAGAAGAGATTATGACTTTGTTTACGCGAAGTACATGATCGATAATAATTTGAAAATGAAATAATGGAAAGAAGTCGCTCAGTCAAGAATTTATAGTCAAATAATTTATTTAACTCATTTATTGTATAATTAGGTGCGTTTCCCGTTTTTATTTGATTTGCTATTTTTATCTGAAACATTATTACCAACGAATATTCGTTACAAGTATACTTATATGCTCGAAGAAATATCCAAGTATATATATTTACAATAGAAAAAATTATTGATCTTAATATCGATTAAGCGCGATTGGAACGTGAAGCATTTTGCTTAATATTTTTTTCCTTTATACAATCAATATTTTTGCAATAAACTTATTTATAAATAAATAAATTATAAAAGAATAAAAGAATTTTAGGAATGGTTTTCATTATTACATATATATATGTTTGTATATAATCTTAATTTATATGGCGTATCATAGCAGTATATTTTGTAATGTAATTTATACAATAGTTACAACATATAGTAGAGAATGAGTTGTTTTATATGCATTCTACATGTTAAAATATATGTTTAAATTTATTATAAACTTTTGGAGAAGTTAATTATTCCTATGTAATTATCGATAAATTGCATTTAGAAATTATAGATGATCGATGGAAGTTGATTTATCATGTGAATTTAATCAAATTGTACTATTGAAATATTATTTATATTAAATTAGTTTTTACTTTAAAATATCTTTCTATTTTTATATATTTTCTTTTTTAATTTTTTGCTTGATATTTAACACCTATATTTTATTTTTATATAAAATTGAATTATGAGTTGACGTCTTATGTATCTCTCTTATCTCTTATGTAAGACGTTCTTTATTGATATGCACTTATGACAAATGACAAATCGATGAATATTGATTATTTTATACTATCCAAGAACAGTTAATTACAATTGTAATGCAAATTAAAACGATATAATATTAACAAATTAACCGTTTCTAAGTATGGTACAGTAAATTAAGATTTGCTGTATACTATCTTCATTAATTAGTCATTAAATACAATCATTCCGTTGATTATTTTCATACAAACTCTAAATAATGATGGAGTATAATAATATACGCGAAGAATACAATTATGACTTACTAACTTTAATTAGTTAGCAGAATATGCTTACTCGATTTTAATTAAAATCATTTTTTCACATAACTTTTCCTCGATAATTGTTTATGATAATTGTATATTTAAAAAATAAATAAAAATAAATGCTCATTTTTGTCACAATTATTAAATCATTTATATAAAATGCAATAAAAAGAATTTATAAAATTTATTTATATGGATTATAAATAATGATAACAAATATTTAAAAAATATTTATTTTTTTTATATGATGAACTCAAGATTTTGAATTTATTTAATAAATTCATTTACAATCATTTCTATCATGTAACAACGCAAAATGCTATTGTTAATAAGTATTTTTATAAAACAATTTTCAAATTTTTTAAAAAAATTAATTTTCGAATATTGGAAACTTTTTAATTTTAAAATTTTTATTAAATGTACATTTGTACATTTATTGAATATTAAAAACTTTTTAATTTTAAAACTTTTATTGTACAAATATATAATATTTATTGTAGAAATATATAAGTATTATATATTATATTATATTTATATATATTTATAGTTCTTAAATAGAAATTTCTAAAAGACTAATTTTCAAATTTTTGTGCAATTAATATTTCTATTTTCAATTTTTCGTTTACTTACTAATCGCATTTTTCCAATTTTCATTAATTTTATTAAATTTTCTATATAAATTTTAATCATAATATATTTTTCTCATAAAAAAAAAAATAAATTTGGAAGAAGTGAATCATTTAAATAACCTTTAAAATTTTTGTTTGATGTTATAATTGTGAATTTATTTTAATTTTGTATCTTATAAGTATTAAATTGTGTTATATGAAATATTAAATTTATGTTTATTCAAAATTTGAACGTTGATTTGTTAATTTGTTCGGCTATTCTTAAATTGAAAATTGTTTGTCATGTTTGAAAAGTTTATTATATTTTGCATTATTTTTTATTGAATTTTGAATTTTATTTTTTTCTAAACAAATTTTTTTAAATATATTCATTACTTTGTAATTCGTATTTTTTTTTATAAATAATTGTATAAACATTTTCAGAATTACAAAATTCTTCTCCAAATACTTTTAATAGATTTTCAGAACTTTGAATCATTCTTGTGTATTTCAGAAAATATTCAAAGACAAAGTTTCTTTAGACTTCAAATCTTCAAAAAGCTTATCGCTTTTAAAAACAAAGACTTATTCGAAAAGGAAGATTTTTCCTAAGATTGCTGTTGGAAAAATATCGTGAATAGTTTATTTTGATTAAAGTTAAAAATAATTTTCAAAAATCAAATATAAACTTTTTATATAAAAATCTAATATTTCATATAAATGATTAATGAAATATGAATGAAAAATGAATGATGAAATCCTACAACCTAATAAAAAAATTTCTTTAATTAATAAGTCACTATTTCTGAATGAAAAATAAATATGAGAAACTAAGAGATCTATATATCTATAGAAAAGAATAATATGTAAAACGAAAAAGATAGATGATTAGATATAATGATATAATTATAATTATATAACATGATGATTATTAAAATTGTTAAAATAATTAAGGCAGAAAATTAAAATAAAATAATTTAATATACTATTATAACAAATATAAAAATAGATTTTTATTTTTCTATTTATTCCATAGTACTTTGTATTTATCTATACTTAAATTCGAATTTCGTAAAAAAAAAAAAAATATAAAATAATCCTTGAACGACCGAAATTACAATAACAAAAATTACATGATAATGATATCAATTTCACATTTAATTTCTTATTATTTTGCTATTGTATATAGGATATTTCTTGCAATTGAATTAATAATAAGCTATAATGCTAATATACTAGAAACTAGAAAAAAATTTAATTAGAAAAAATTAAATAGTTTTAAATGATTCATTATTTAATATATATATATATTAGTATATAAATGTATATAAAACTATTATTTAGTATATATATATGCATTAGGATGCTTAAAAATTGACTTAAAAATTGATGAATTTTCAAGATTCTTTATCTTTTTACTTGAGCTATAGAAGATATTCAAATGGATCCATACATAGATCTTTGCAGATTCTAATTTAATATACTCAAATATAGATATAATATATTCTTCTTAAATTATTAGCCTTTGAACTTCTTTTTTGAGTTTTTTTAAAAGAACTATATTTTTATGAATTGATTTCTAACATTTTTCTAACTACATGTATTGAAATATTTTTAATTTTATAGCATATTTTTAATTTTGCAGCATCTTGATTAACTTTTTTATTGCAAAAGTTATGGATAATAAATCTATTTTTTTTAAATTCATAAATATGACATGATTTTATATCAAGAGAGTTAAATTAATGCTTGTATGATGAAATTGTCAAAACATGGTATATAAAAATAATATTTAAGCGTATACATTGCTCAAATAAAATATCAAGAAATTAAAATTATGTTAAATATATATAAATCAATCAATTTTGACTCAAATAATATTTTTATAAAAATTATAGAATTCTACTTAAGAAAAATTGAATTTCAAATCTTTCAAATCTGTAAAATTCTTCCATTTTCAGAGAAGATTTAAATGCTAAATAATGCACCATTTGAAACTATTTGATTTTTCTCTATGCACTATAAAGAAGATTTTTAAAAATTGATAAGAAAGTAAATTTTTGACAAATTCATTTATATTGTTTAACAGTTACCCTGTTTTAAATATAAATAGTTGACAAGTAGCGATTACATACTATCATATATAAGCAAAATTCAATATTATATTATATCAGTATACAGTTTAATATATGATATTAACAATTTTTTTCGAATAATTTAAAAATTAAGCTAATTATTAATTATGTGCAAAAGAAAAAGTTATTCAAAATGATACTTCAAATTCACTAAGGTTTCACTATCAGTAAAAAAAGAATTGATTAATCACAATTTTTGTTATTTTATTTTTAATATTTTTAAATAAAATAATATAAATAAAAAAACTTATGAAGTTTTATATTCCTAGCCTTGATTTATTTGTCGGACTTAATCAAAGTATATAAACCTATCGTTAATTAATCACTTGATAAAATGATCGTATACTTGTTAATGTAGCCATGAGAAATTACTACATATATTTTTATAATAATATCTGAGTGAAATATTATAGAAATTTATTACAGAAATATATTTTACAAAAATAAAGTGTCATTATATGCATTGAAAATCCTATTGAAAACAAAAAGTTGAAATTGACGCTTAAATATTATTAAAAAGAATAATAATTTATCGAATATATATTATGTCTTAAGCAAAAAATCTTTATTTTCTCCGTTAATTATAGACGTAATTCTATCATAAAAAAACATGGCTCGTCTCTTCTATAATTATCCTATCTATTTGAAATTACATGTACATACAATATTCGCTTAAATGCATTTTTCCTCCATTTGAATGTCGCGAAGTCCCAATTCTGAGAATTTCATTGATTGATAAAAATCTTTGTTTTATCTCGAATTCAAAACGGTGATAAAATAAAATATTTCACTCATTATCATTCATTCATTTACTCTCACTTTTGACGCATTCGACAAGTAAATAAAACGATGAGAAAGAAGCTCGAGCAATTCCTAGAACATCCAGATGAATAAAATCATAACGCAGATTTGAACTTGCGATATCTAAGACTTTACTGTATCAAAGTATTCATAGTAAAACCTTATATGACATATGATATGCAATGAGAATACATGATAATAATAAGGATGAACAAATTTGGAAAATTTTTTTACATCTAGAAAAGGGTATGTTAAGATGTCGTGTGCTTTTCTTTGAAAATATTTGAGAAAATTCCCAGTTATTCGCATATCGGATTTTTAAAAAATGTAACGTGCTTGCAAATGAAGTTTCGTCACTTGGATAGTTGGACTAAGCTCTTGGGTGTGTACTGGGACTGACCCATACCCCAAGGGATGTTGACAGAGCTGTAACACAGGTAGTGACGTCATCGAGACAGCTGTTTTTCTCTTTACAAGTCAAGCTTGCTCTTCTTTTCGCGTTTTTTCCTGCCGTTCTGAATCGGTAAATGGCTCCTGAAATGTTTTATTCATTATCTTTGTAAGTGTTAGAATGGATGTTGAAGAAAAAAAAAAAATTGTAAAAATAAATTCTGCGAAAATTTTTCATTAGCTTTTAACAGATTTAGATGGACAGATAAAAAATGATGTTGGATCACTTTTAATCATTACATTTTTGTATTTGAATTTATGAAATGAAGGAAATCATTGAATAAATTATATGCACTTGCAAAATATGCAAAATATATATTTGTGATTATTTGTAAATTTATATTTATAAATTACAATTGACCTGTTACAACCGGCAGACTGTTAATAATATGCGCTCAATAGATATAAGTTTAAAATTACTAATTGTAGGATATATAGTAATAATATAAGACGATATAAAATTTTCATATGATAGTAAATGAAATGCTTTCAAAAGAGTTCAATTATTTATTATGAAATCTTACATAATATATATAAATTTTTTTTTGTAAGTTTTTAAATATATTATTATATATTACGATAAAAAAAATATAGAAATAAAATTCTTTTTTTTATTTATAATTTTTAATAAAGAATGAAAATTGTTTTTTTTATTAATATTTAAACAATTAAAATTTGAATTTGATCGCAAACTAATTAAAAATTATTATTTTCCTTGATTTTTATAAATTTTTTCAATAATTTATAACAATTTCTGTTTTTAAGAATTAATTAGAAATTTTGAATGAAGAAATTTAAATTAGATTTGAAATAGATCAAGGATATTCTATTGTTTATACACTAAATCTAAAAAAAAAAATTAATGTGTTTTTAATTTTTAAAATAAAAAACATTTTAAAAAATAATCACAATTTTGATTCATTTCATTTCACTCTATTTTAAATATATTTTAATTTATTTCATGAGAGCAATCCTATATTATAATTTTCAAATTAAAAAATTATCGCAAAATTAGATGCAAATCAGTCGGACACGAATTTAATAATTTAATAATTTTTGATAATTTTTGAAAAAATTTGGAACAGATTTGGAATCAAAGAAATTATTTTCTATATTCTAAATCTAAAAAAACTAATGCATTTTTCAGTAAGAAAGAAATCATAAAAAATAAATAATCAATAATAAAGAAATAATAAATAATCAATAAGAAAGAAATCATAAAAAATAAATAATAAATAATCATGCAATTTTGATCATTTCATTTCACCCTACTTACCTAAGTATAAATTTATACTTAAATAGTTAATATTTATACTTAAATTTAATACTTTAATTTATATTTTTATCTTTAATTTTATCTTCAATGTATAATCCATTGAAGATAATGCGATTGAATATTATAATTCTCAATAAAGTTAAAAAGTGATCGCAAGATAAAGTTCGCCGAGTTCGTGAAAGAAAATCAGAGGGCAAATTAGTTGGACGCTTTCCACGAATTAACCAGCCTGCGGCTCGCATGGAACGAGCAAGGATGTTCCGTGCAATTTCTCTCCGCGGACACAAGCTTGTCCAGGTGTTCCAATTCGCCCATGCAAATATATTCCCTTGCCTCCCTGCCATCCCCCTCTATTTATCTCGTTTACCCGGCTGCTTCTCTCCCAAAGGTGTCCCGAATTCGTCGTGGCATCGTGTAAATGGAAGGATCGCGTCGTCGTTTTCGAGGAACGCGCATCCTCGTGGAATTCTCACCAAGGTAACCTTCGAGCTCGTTCCATGGGGATTCGAGGGAACGTTGAAGAAGTTTCACGTCGTTAACCCGATTACTTTTTCTTTTGGGCAGCTTTTTCTTTGTTACATGTGTATGTGTCTCTTGGTTGCAGTCAAGGAATACTAAATAATACATATATATTACATATGTATTATATATATTATATATATTATATATATTATATATATATTATATATATTATATATATATTATATATATATATTATTATTATATATATATTATATAAATAAATATAATAGATTAATTCTAAAAATTTGTGATTGTATAACTTAGAAATTACTATAGTTTGGAAATTTTATTAGATATTCAAATTATGATAGTTTATCAAACTTCAAATCATGAAATATTATTTTACGGAGAAATTTTTAATTTTCGAAAAATCTGATATTAATGAAAATTCATACATACATATGGATGTTCATGTATACATAATGGATAATACATGGATTAAGTTTTTTTAGTGGAAATTATCTTTGAGAAGATAAAATTCATTATCAAAGACTATTATATTATTCTTCTTAGGATGTAATATTTTATTTTATTATTTTAATCAATATTTTGAAACATATAAAAGCAAAAGATTTATTTTTTTTTTGTATCATCCTTATAAAGGAAAAATAAAAATTCTAAATTTCTAAAAAGGATATAGAATATTTTAAAATTTATTTTAAAATTAAAAATCACATATAATTTCAAATATCTTAATATATTTTAAAGTATAAAAAAAAATGCTATATTTTTTTTATAAGTATATTTGAAATATTTTTTAACTAAAAAATAATTATATTTTTTTCGAAAATTTTTGATTCATCTTGAGGCCCAAAAAATTCTCTCTTTTATTTTTTTTAAATAAGAATAATTTAATGAAATAATATATATAATACATTGATTTGTTGTTATTGAAATAGTTGTCATTAAACCAACCTACTTAAAACATTTTTATTGTGTAAAAAACTATTTAAAATTTTTTTTATCTATTTTGCATAATTAAAAGATTATAACAAAAAATCTATATAAGATATGAAAAAAAATATTTTTTTTGCAATCTTGTAGCAAGTGTATGCAATAATAATATATATATGCAATTATTACATGTTTGCAACTAAGTGATCAATGCCTTGAATAAAGTAATCTTTAAAGCAATATATTATTTAATACATATCTATCTATATAATATCTATATAATACCTATATATCTATTATATATATCTATATAATACCTATCTAAAAATAATTAACATTTTTATTTAAAAAACGGAAGAAAAACATTTTTTAATCTTAAAATGCACTACCAAGAGTTGCTACGATTATTTTAATTTTAAAAAAACATGTTCAATATCTACGATAGTTTCAAATAAAATATTTCGTCTATATATATATAAATTTAAAATTTGAATAATTTTCTAATGAATTTAAATGTTCTGATATTTTTAAAATTATAAATTACAATTATCATTTCGTTAATAATACAATGCTCCCTTACTAATTATGAAATAAGTGAATTAGCAATTCATTTTTAATAATTCGTTAAATATTCTTATCATTTTAACGTTAAATATTCTTATCACATTTTTTTTTCTTCAATCCCAGTTCTACATTTCCCATATAAATTCCGAGTAGAATATTTCATATAATTGTTCATAAGCTTATATCGTAGCATGTGGTGATTCCTCGCTGAAAAATGAGGAAATGTAGGGTTGAGTGGATAAGACTTGAGGAAGGAATTGTGGAATGGTAACCTTCGAGGAGCGAACGCTTGAACAGTGACGTGGCTGTTTTGACCTGTGGAAAAGAAATTTTCTGTAGCGGTTATATTTATTATTATTATTATTTGTTTTTTGTTACTATAACCTGAAGCATTAAATCAGCTATTAATATTTCATAATATAATATAATATATCATGATTAATTTATTTCTATTCTGATTGTTGTATTTGTTACATATGATTATTATTTTTATTTTTAAATTTATTTCTCGATTAAATCTGAATTTCTTTACTTAGAATTGAGAATCTCGCAACAAGAAACAGATAGATATATTTTATAACAATTTTAAAAGAAATCCAAAAATTGCTTGTAGAATTATTGTCTTAACTTAAAATTAAAAAAGAAAATATCAAATATAAAAAATATATTTTGACATTAATAATGACACAATTCAAAGTATAAATTTTACAGAGATTTTTTAAAATTTATATTTTTAAAAATACTATAAATAGAAGTTTTATTAAATATTGTCATATTGTATATAGTAAAAATAAATTTAAAATTTTTTGAGTTAAGCCACTATCAATGTCAAACAGCGATATTTTATATTAATTATATTATATATATATAATTATTTAATATTTATTATTTATTAAGTATTTGTTGAATTGATTTTCGTTTTATTCAATTCACTTTTTATTGAATTTTTAGCAAATTTTTTTCAATTAAAAAAATAATTATTTTTTATTTTTTTATTAATATTAAAAAATAAAATACATAATTTTTTAATGTATTCTGAATTGTGAATTATTTTAAATTTATATTTTCATTATAAAAAACAGCTCAAAATTTAAATTGTTTGTTTTTTATTTTGTATTTAGTTTACATATAATATAGTATACATTTAATATAGTATACATTTTTTATATGTATTTAACTTAATAATTTAGTAAACCTATTGAATCTGTTTTTAATTTGTTTAATAAAGATTCTCAATTCAGTTAATATTATTAATAAAGTTTTTTTTTACAAATCATAATTACTAAATTTATATATAAAATTATTGTAATTATATAAACGATGAAATTATATTTACTTTTTATAAAAGCAATAATGATCTTCAACAAACAACAACAAAAGTTGAAAAGTTATATTTCGTTAAAAAGTAACGATAATATAAAACGATAAATAAAGAGAATATTAATTTCTATTATCACATATTTTGTTTTATTTGTGTAAATTATTTGTAATTTATTTTTTGCACTTGATCACAAAAAAAAATAGAAATTTTTATAATAGAAAGTAACGATTGTCATTCAGAAAATTTTTGCTACAGACCGGTAAAAATGAAAAACTGTGGAATGTGGTGCTATATTTTATTGCCGAACAATTTCTCGTTAATTGCGTTGACTCAATATTTATTCGCGTTGAATAAATACAAGTTATCGTTTCCAATATTTTTGATAAACATGGCGACTACCATGTATCAGAATGAAATTTAAATGGTAAATGCAGTTGATGGATATATTTATGTAAGATGAAACATGTTTATGAAATAATAATAATAATAATAATAATACAGCACAGATAGAAAGTATAAAAGTATAAAAGTATTTTTACTAGAAAATATATTATAGATACATTTTTAATAATTAAATTAAAATGATTAATATTTTTTATCAATATATATATATATATATATATTTTGAAATTTTTATTAATATTTTATTTGATAATATAACTTTCGTTTAATGTATCCGTTTAATATTTCGTTTATAGAATTGGAAATAGTTTGAGATAAAATTTTATAAAATGATATATTTTTATAAATAAATATTATTTTAAAATATTATTTATAATATTTTCATTTATAAATATCGATATTCAGCAATTTTCATCGTATTTATACAATATTCAATCATCAGCAAATATTAATAAATATTAATAAATATACTTATACTTAGAAAAAATTAATTCAAAAATAGGAGATATATATATTTATTAGATATAAATACGTCTTATTACATGTATAGAGTATGTTAATATCGTAGAGGGGATTTTATATGAAATTATATAAAAATATGAATTTATAAAAATATTATTATAATATGAATAATATAATATTAATAATATTATTATATTAATATTAATAATATTATTATAATATGAATTTATAAAAATAAATTGAAGATTTAAAAAAAATTTTTTTCATTTTTGTTTTTTGAGTACAAACAAAATTAGCTGTTTTCCTATTAGATATGAATGAATTATTAATAAGAAATAATTCTATATGTGAAAATAAACAAAAAATATGAAATTTTTTTCATGAAAAAATTAGTTTTTGAGAAAATTGAACTTAAAAATTTAATTATATACATGTAATCTCATATTAAATCTCAATTTTTATAAAAAAAAATAAAATTTTATTCTACATTTTTTTACTTATCGAGAATTTACTCATTAAATTGGAAATTAACCAGTATTACTTATATTTGCAAAATTTTTAAACTTGATTTACTTCAAAATCGGATTTTAAATGAACTTCAATGAAAAAAATTTATTTCACATTTTCGATTTTTTTTTTCATATAGTGTCATAGGATATTCTAATATATCTAATATATCATAATATAACTTTTACTACATTATTTATAGTAATTATATAAAATATTAAAATTAAAAGCAGCTTATTTGAAATATTTTTTTTTATTTGAATGAATTTTTTTTCAAAATAGTACATATTTGTATAAATCAATACTAAATATATTTAAAATTTTATTTTTTTATGTAAATACTATTTCAAAGAAAAGTTTATTTACAAAATTCTACATTATACAAAGAAATAAAAATATTTATTTCTATTTATCTATTTATCTATTTATCTTTCCAAAAATCATATTTTCTTCAGTCTTAATCTATTAAGAAATATTAATTTTTACCTGACACGAATAAAGATTAAATTATTTGAAATTTGAATTAATACAAATTAATAAATGTTATATAGTTTTCTTAGTTTATCTTTTCTATTTTATATTATATTATATTATATTATACATATATTATATTATACACATTATATTATACATATTTTACATTACATTACACGACAGTAAAAATTACAATCTTTCCTGTAAGGAAATTTGATTTGAAAGGTTCGTCGAGTGCATATGCACTCAACTATGGAACACGAAGCCCTGGATCATCGATTTGCTTCGCATTTTACACGCGATAGTATGCTGAACGTGCAATATGAATTTCGCGAAAAGATCGTATTCGAAATTTTATATTTTTCACACAGTGCATATGAACAATTTATTGTATTTGTTCATTATTGTATATGGTGTGCGGACAAAATTTGAGATCCGTCAAATGTATTCTTTCTCTATTGTTGACTTTATACTGGATATTGATTTTACAATTTTCTCGATCGAATTTAATACGATTTTTTTTTTTTCATTTTCATTGATGTGTAGCATTTTCATTAACATTCTCTTTTATCAAATATGTCACTATTACTTCAATTTTAATTTTCTAAAAAATATTTAAGAAACTTTAATTAAAATTTTAAAAATCTTATAATTTATTATCCTTTTCTTCTAAAAATAAATTAGAAATTAAATTAGAAATTAAATATTTTATACCGGTATATACTTTATTTCCGAGTTATCGTACTATGTATTAGTTCTACTTTCACACCTCAATCTAAGCTCTTTCTCTTTTTTCTTTCTCTCTTTCTTCGTCTTATAAGATAGTTTACTGTGATGTTTTTCTTTTAAAGATTGAATTTTACATATTACAAATTATTTATTTTTCTTTTATATAGAATTATGCAATTAATTAGAGATAATTAATAATCTACATAAATTATCTTTATTATAATTATTTTTTGCAAAATTAAAAAGATAATTTCCGTAAATACTTGATTACAAACTTGAGATTGAAGAATTTTAAAAATTATAATATAATTAAAATTTTAATCTTTGATAAAATAGAAATTCTTTGGAAAAAAAAATTAATAATAATTCTGACTTTTAAAATTTTTTCGAGAGTTTCAAAATCTCATAAATTTTCGATTTCAAATTTCAAAAATTTAAAAATTAGATTTCGACGAAAATTTAGATTTAGATTTCGAAAAAAAATAAAAAATTTTTAAAAATTAAAAATTACAAAATTTAAAGATTTTTTTGTAAAATGTTTTTTTTTCATAATATTGAATATATTTGCATTAATAAATTCCAAAATTTAATATAAAAATTACAATAGTTTCTTAAAAATAAACATATAAAAAATTTTAACAATGATCTAACTAATCCCTACTATGAGTTGAAGAATTTTATGTAGGATAGAGTTTTTATAGAAAAATGATATATATGAGTTGTATAAATGTATATATTGCAAAGATGATAAAAAATCAGTATATGTATATTTATATTTTCTTATCGAATTATAGTTTTACATTTAATTTTTAACAACACTATATATCTTATTTTGTAATTTGAACTTTTTTTTCTAATTATTTCAATGATTTTCATATTATATGAACATTCATATAACTTCCATTCGTAATCATAATATTTTATCTAATCATTTATTTTCTTTATGTATTATAATCTTCTTTGTTTTTTTTTGTGTTGCAAATGTGTCGCTATTTCTGCTTTCATTTAAATTAAAATAGTAGTCCGACTAATCTCTTTTCATCTCATCCAACTATTCTATTTTTAAAAGTAAGATAGATCAACTTTAATTTAATTAATCTTTAGAGAACTAATACATACAATGACATAAATTAATAATTTATACAAAAAATATATATATATTTTTTGTATAAATTCTTATCAATGTTCGAACTGAATTTATAGTGATTTTCTCAAAAAAAAAAAAAAAAAATATTTAAATTTTGGATTAAAAATTATTAGAAATGCTTTAAATTGATATATTATGAAGAAGAACTTAATATAATATGTATCAATTTTAAAATTTCATATTTTTTCTCTATTACTGATTTTATACTGAATATTGATTTTACAATTTTCTCGATCGAATTTAATACGATTTTTTTTTTACGTTTTTACAAAGATGAAACTGTAAACAAGAAGTTTTTTCATCTAAAGAAAAAAGAGAAAAACAAAATATTTAAATGAATTTTTATTTTTGAATGCAACACATAACTAAAGTAAATAAATAATTATAACATCAAGATATTTCGAATGTTATTTAAATGATTCATCTATAGGGATTATTTAAATTTATTCTAAAATTTATTCTATATCTTTTCTTAAATTCATTTTATAAATAGAAAAATTATTAGAAAAAAATAAAACTCCCAAAACAATCATCTATCATAACTTAAACTCGAGGAAAACCAAATTGTTTCTAAGTAAAAAGCAAAAACCACTATTAAATAATCCCAAGTTTTTTCTCGATTCGAATACCAAGTCCACGACCAGGATCAGATATTGTGTCCGTCTCGTTTGCAGCAAGAAGCTTCCTCCTTCTGTAAGGACTAAACCGGAAGAACGTGCAGACAATCGAACATCGTGGACGATTCTTCACCATTGGCGAGTTCTCCCTTCAAATTTCGTCCCAGAGAAAACGGCTCGTCTTTATAGCGTAGATCGCTTTTTCATGTCGTTAACCCGAGGTCAACTATATCTAACTATACTGCACACGATATACAAATTGCTGCTTGCTTACATGAAGTTATTACTCGTGTATGGAGATTGGTTGCTGGCGATTCTCCGCTCACTTTCTCTTCCTTCTTATTCTTCCAATATTATGGAGCGGAGATATGCTTTCTCGAGGCTTATTTCTGAGAAGTGTGCCTTGCACGATTGACGGATGATCTCTTCTTCGTAATTTAATTTGTTTTACATCGCGCTGAATTTTAAACGGCGAGAAACACGTGTATAAATGATTTACAACGTTGTTTTATGCGTGGAGAAAAATATTTGAGATTCTATTAATGTGAAATGTTTAATTTTTAATTATATAAAGTTAATTATATAAAGTTAAAGTTTTCGCGTATAAATCGAAATGTATTTTTTTTTTTTTTTAATAAATTGCAAAGTTTCACAAGTATTAATTTTTTAAGAACTTGAAAACTTATTTATTTGCAATTTATTTCATTAAATTTGCAAATCGATAATAAGATTTTTCACTAACGTAGTCTGTATAACTTAATCATTTTCTCATTTCTTATTCTTGTTTTTAGTTTTATAAAAATGTGAAAAAAATTTTGTAACTTATTATAATTTCTAATTTATCATACATGATTGTTAAATTAAATATTTAAATCTTTTTGCAATAAAAATAAAAATTTGGCGAAAAGTTTAAGATAATGAAAATTTCGCTTAAAACTAGCCGAAGGATTAAGAATTAAAAAATATGTAATTTTTTAATGAATTTTAAAACAAGTTATAATTACGAAATATTAGAATTTTCATTTTAAAAGAATATATTTGAAAATCTTAGAAAAAATATTGTATTCAAAATATGTATTCAAATGTATTCAAATTTTAATTTTTCGAACAGTTTGACAAAAATTTATTTCATTAACAATATTTTTTTGAAATGCAACATCCATATTTTTTGTATATTGCTAATTCATATTAATATTGAAATTTAAAAGATAGGGAATGTTAATACATTCGTGAAACATTATTAGCGAATCGATTCTAGATTCATTCTAGAGATACACTCAAAAAATTGATTTAAAAAAAACATAATATACATAAATATCAATTAAAGTTTATTTATTAAATTAAAAATTATAAACAATTGAAATTCTATTAAAGGTATATTTTATAATGTAAGTGCTATTATAATGATAAGACTTTGTATATCTGAGCTTTTTTTTTTTAAATCTTCATACATTATTTTATTTTGAAAATTGTGATTTTAATGAATGTAATGTTCGTGTATGTAAAAACACACATATGTGCAGCAATTTCTTTTTGAAAAAATATCTTTGAATATATTTCAAATTAATTTTCATAATTTTTTCATTTTTTGAATGTAATTTCATTTGAATAATATGATTAAATTTAAAAATTTTATATTTTAAGTTTTGCTTTATTCCGTATCATTAGAAAATTATATTTAAAAAATTAAAATAATATTGAAATATTAAGAATGAATGCTAATAAAAAAATTCTAAAAAAAAAATTATTCTATACACAAAATTATACTATTATTCATAGTACAATCGAACAGAAGATTGATCGGATCATGAAAAAGCAAATCAAAGGAAAAGAATAAAATTTCAGTAAAATGTTTGTTTTTGAGTAAATCAAGATTGAAAAATTTTCAAATGCAAATAAAATTGACTAATTTTCGATTGAAAACGAATAAATTGATAAATACTTTCACTCTATATGTAAAAAAAAAAAAAAAAAAAAAAAANAAAAAAAAAAAAAAAAAAAAAAAAAATATACAATAATTTTATCGTTTATTTAAAGGATTTCTTTGTTTTTGAGAAAATTGGGATTGAAGATATATAGTCAAGGAATGGTAATTCTTATCAATAAGCAAATTCTTATCAATAATTCTAATCTAATTTCGGAATTAATAAATTTCAATTGTACTTACAAATTTTTCAAATTTGATTTATTTGAAAAACCAATCTCAAATGAAACAAATTTATTCCTATAAAGAATTATCTCTTAATCTCGTTGTACCACAAATAACGAAATACTCATTATAATTAACAGTTTCGATAGAAGAACGGTGCAAAAATTACGACGATATCTATCCACGCAATACGGCTTAATAAATTTATAATTAGATTGCTTTCATATAACACTTTCATATAATGTTTCCATTATAATTCTCTTGTTGACATTCCTCTTTGTATTACTCATAGCTTTCGCTTAATATGATTTCGATACAACAATCGAATTAATCACGTTGCACAATGATTAATCGTATTTACAATGTTTCGTGTAAAATATAAAATAGAATTATTATTTGTTTCATAACATAACTAATCGGTTAAACTCGCGTAAACTGTACGAATATCTAAATAATTCGACAATCATTATTACAAATATTAAATAATATTAAAAAGTTTCTATTCACATTCATATCTTATTTCGAATTCGCGGATCCAATCAACCAAAATCGAAATCTGAATCATTTCGTTCCCAGAGCTGCTAACGAAACATCCCCCTTCTCTTCCCTCCCCAATCATCCATATTGAATATATAATTCATGTAACCAATATAATTTTGTTGAACCGAGTATTGTTCATCGTTAATAACAAGCGATATCCATTTATGTTTTTGAAGAAATCACAAGGGGAGGGGAGTGTATTATTTCGTCGGAACAATCAACAGTGCGAATAATGCACGGTATTAATGAATAAATCGATGGAAAGGAGGGGGCTAACAAATCGTGAAAAAACAGAGGGCGAAACGTGGCTACATTTCATTCGGGGAATTCGATGGCGCGTGAATTGAAAATCGCGAGAGAAGCAAGCAACGAGGACCATTCCTGTCCCGAAGCCAACCAGGAATGTTTTCCGTTGCATTCCACGAATTTCGTCGATCGGTCGAATGGATAAATTTAATATTAGGAATATGCGGGCCTCGACAGCGGGTACAGTGTTATGTGTGGATGTTATTCGAATCATTTTCTTTTTTTCTTTTTTTTTTTTTATATTACATTAAGAAATAAACTGTTAACTGGTTCATCAATTCGTTCACGGATGAGAATTAAAGGATAGATAGAATTAAGGATAGATAGAAATCTAATGTTTAATGAACGAGATATTTGTTTTGCACGTTGTGTTAACATTGTGTTTGCATTCTAAATTGCTAAGTCTAAATTATGATAAATTATGATTTCATTCATATTAATTCATTTCTGTTTTGAATTTGTTTTCGTTTATATAAGTTATGTTATTTCTTCGTGAGTATATATATTTTGATGTAGATAATTATTTGTATGCAATAAATATGATGATTGGCAATAGAAATTCCAGAGGAAAATCATATTAATAATAAATGTTAAATTTTTATAATGAATTTTATCTGTAATATTTTTTTCAAGTTTTTTTTATATATATATTATATCTGTGACCAAAAAAGATTTGCTAAAATTTTCTACATTAATCCAAATATACTCGTGTATTTTTCAACAATCGGTGTATCTCGTGATTGGTCAGCGAATGAGTTAAAAGTCTTTTTATCTGATGTTTTATTGTTGTTCGATTAAAAATAGAATCGAAATGGATGATATAAAACTCAATACAGACCAACTTTTATTTTTTTATCCCTGCGATATGTTTTTCCTTGTTTCTCCAGAAAAAACAAAGATAGATATATATTCGCATTTTGTATAGCGATATCGCAAAAATTACTGGAATCGAACTTAAGATTATGTAATCGCCACAGATCAAGTTGATGATCAAAAATTATGCCCTTAAGCGATTAAAGTTATCAATACGAGAATTCTAAAGTTGGATAATGGATGTCGAAAAAAAAATTGTTATAATTATAAAGTTATTTTCAGAAAAAATAAAAAAAAAATTTTTTCTCTCTTCTATTTTGAAATTCTTTCATATACAAACATTTGTTAAATTGTTTTCTCTCATTGAGATTTTTTTAATTGTTTGATTGAGGTAAAATCATTATAATATAAATTCCAAATTGCCCTCTAAAACTTAATTCATGAAATAAATTTCGAAGTTCATTATTATTATATATATAAATGCAATATATATTGTTACTATAATCTGCGAGAAAGTTGTTTGTCACATGAATAACTGCATTTGATTCAATATTTTGACTATTTCTGTGGTCATACATAGGGCATACATATATTTTCTTGCATTGTATATAACGATTTTGCATGTTTCTCATATCAATTATATGTAATTAAATGACAAAAATGCATTATAAACAAAAAAAAAATAAAAAGGAAATAGAGTAATAAGGTGATGTAGAAAATAAATATTATATCGATTAATAATCGATAATTATATAATAATAATCATTTTCAATTGAATAACAAAAATCGGACAATATGAAGATTCTAACATTTCTCATATCGGATCGATTTTTGGTGATTTTTGGTTTAGATCAAATGTATATGTTTAAAAAATTACTATATCTATAAATATTATTTTTAAAATAGTAATAAGTAACACAATATCATTTTTATCTTAACTGTTTTATAATAATCTAAACATATTTTATAGATACACACTTTCCATTTAATGAAGAGCAAATAATATTTTATTTCTGAAATTCTATTTGCAGCTCTATTTTTTAAGTTCTTTTAAATTTTCACAAAAATCTGAAAAATTATTTTCAAATTATTCAATTAAAAAATATAAATATCACCAATTCTTAGTTAGGATAAATAAATTAAAATTTATTTAAAAAAGTAAATTATCTTATATTTAGATATGTTAATCATGTAAAAAATTTAGATATGTTTATCATGTAAAAAAGTAAGTCAAGGATATATGGTACAATAGTCGATATAAATAACTCATTTTCAATTTCTTTTTAAAAAGTATAGAGAATAATTAGAATTTTAACGAATCTTCAGTATTCACATAAACTTTTTTTTTATTACGATAAACGAGCCAATGGGAATTCCATGAAGAGAGGCATCATTATGAAAATTTCATCGTAACGAATACCATTTGTTCTTATTCACAATAAAGAAAATTCACGCGAATTTCATCGTGTGAAATATGAACATCATTTTTCTGCTTCAGTTTAAGAAAAAAAACAGACATTTAGTAAAAAAGTGTTGGATCGAAAAAATTGACAATTTATGTGATAATTTTAATCGTTAAAATATTTTATCCAATTATTGAAAATTTGTATATTCAACAATTGAGTGAATTTCAACGAAGAAGAATAAATACAAAGCAAAGTTAGAAAATTATATTTTTAATGTATTTATGTCATGTATCTTTTAATGATATGATATTAAACGATTATGTCGAACAAATAACTTGATATATGAGATTTTTAATCAAATTAATATATCATATAATAATGGATATAATTAGAATACAATTTTTTTTTTAAGATTACGATACTTTTTCCTTTATAAAAAGATGATGCACGCTATTTTATCTTTTTATACACTGTTGCAAACCTAAAACAAAGAAGATTCCCGTTTTTTATATCCTCGTTATCAACTTAATAACTAAATAAGTACCTATTTCTCTACACATTTCTTATCAGTCTACATTATTTCTTGTCAATCGCATAAAAATTTAATTTACAGATTAAATATAATAGTCCAGTTAATTGTTGCAGAATCGGAATATTTTAGTTATCAATAAAAGTCGATATTCTGAAGTTTATAAGATTATTATTGGTTTCTTTCTTAACTTTTTACTGGTTTTATTGAATTTTTAAAAAAAAAAAAAGAAAAAACAAAAAGACAATTCTTATGAATGAAATAGATAGTTTTATCTTTTTCGATCTTAACTTCTTCTTCATCATTTATATGACTAGTTGCTTCCTAGAATTTAGCTTCACATTTATTGACAAACGTTAAGAACATTAATCTTATTTGCGAATTTATATTTATATTTCTTATCTAAGATGAATAAATTGGAATTAAAAATAATATAGAAAGATAACAATATTAACAAGTAATAAGTTCTTCTAAAATATATTTACCATATAAAAAAGTAAAGATAAATATAAAAAAATTTGTAGATAATTAATTTATATTTTTTTTCTAGGATAATATGTTATTTATTTTCTTTAGAGATATCTTCATATATTATAGATAGTAGCAAATTATTATTGGAATTAGAATACATTATTTTTGATTATTTTAAAATTTTCTCGATTTTGCACATATGCGATGTATTAGGCTATGAATTTCAGGCTTGATCAGATTTTTTTCTTAAATAGCGTTAGCAAAAAAGATTAATACAAAAGATAAATTTTCAGACTAATTAAGCAGGCAGAAAAATGGGTCAATTAATTGGATAGCTATATCGTAAGTAAGTTCGAACAGTCCAGATTAGAATTCTTTATTATTATCCTTAAGCACAGTAATATTTATTTTAATGTTCAGATTTTTATCTTTTTTTCTATCGTTATTTTCATTATTTCTTGGAGAAAGAAAAATTCAGAGTGAAGTTCAACCGAATAAAATAAACTTGATACTAATTTTTTATTTATTCGCATTTTTCTTTTCTCTTTTGTTTCAAGTTAAATTCGCATAAATACTTTTTCAAATAAGCGTTTGATTCCAATTATAAATGTTAAAATTGTACATTATTGTATTTGTTTTGTAAAAGAAAAATGATATTCTTACATAGAATTGAATTTGAATACAATAGATTCGAAATTTTTATAAAGAACTAGAAAAATAATTTCAAAACTGTAAAAATATTCCTAAATAGAAATAATGAATAATGATTAAATAGATTCTACGAATATTTTATTAAAAATTCTCTATTTATTTGAAATCAATTTTTTTTGCAATATTTGAAAGTCACTTTTGCATTATAATTTTCATGATTTATAATAATCTTATATATAATAATTATCTGATTAAAATATATAATAATTATTTGATTAAAAATTAAAATAAAATTATAGAAATTCTATTTATTATATCTGATTTTGTTTATTATTATTTATTTCTTGTAAGAATTTTGTATCTTTTGTATCTTATCTCTCATAATTTGAATATTGTTTGTGAAATATTCAATTATCTAATATTGAAATATATATTTAGAAATAAAGTTTCAAAATTGATTGATTCATTCTAAAATTTGAAGTTTATAATTATTAAATAATTACATAAATACATAATTACATAAATAATTAATTTAAGTCCTAAAACGAATCATTTCTTATTTTCTTTTTCTGAAATGTATGTTTTTCATAAGATTTGACTTAAAAATCTACATTGATTTTGATCACGAAATATTTATGAAATTTTTTTTTGAGAATTATTCAATAACTACTTATAAATTTTATATATGTTTTATTCTTCCATATAATAATTATTTATAGTGATTAATTACTTGAATAAGAATTACAAGATGTGAATGTAGATATTTTTAAATGGGCTATTAGAGAACTACTGCATTGGTATTAGTGTCTCTTGAGATCTTTGTTAAAAGACCATCGTAATGGAGAAATGTTGAAACACTTACCTAAAACAATATAATGTCCAATTGGGAAAACTAGCTAAAAGATGTTCCAGATCTCGTTTTTACTTTCTTATCCTTGATTAAATCTCGAAAAAATGTAATATGTCTTTTAAAGAAAAATGACTGTCATTTAACTGCAATCTTTATCAACACACAATTTTTGTTTTTAATAAAATTTAAAAGTTTGAATGAAACTTAATTGCAAATTTTACTAATTAGTAATGTATTTCATATTATCATGTATAATTTATAAATTATGATGCATAATATTTTATTATTTTTTACTATACTATATTTTTTACTGCCAGGAAACTCTCCGCATATATAATTGAGAATATCGGAAGTTTATTTAAAATACTTGTATATTTACTAATTATTAGTTAATTTAAAGAAAAAATTCTGGATAATTTTAATAATTAATAATTGACAAAATCATCCAAAAATAAAAAATATAATAATATAGAACATGTTGATATACACTATAATTAAAGCAAAGAGAGGAAATATAAATTATTAATATTATATATTTTTTATATAATTAATAAAAATATTAGTTAATAAACATTATTATTAAACATCATTATTATTAAAATCATTAAATTTTAATAAAAAATACCGAAAATTATTATTTTAAATTAATTATTATACTAATTTAATTCTATTTTTTGATTAGAAACTATAATAGACAATTTTTTAAAATACATTTTTATAAAATTTAATAAATGTTTTTTTTTTAAATTGAAATGTCTATTCTTTATACAAAACAATAAATTATTATACATATTCTTCCTTTTTTTTTTTGATAAAAAATCTGAGTTATATATAACAGATTTAGTCAGTATAAATTACATTCTCTAAAAATTATTCATCTAATTTATCTAATTCAAAAATTTCTTTATTATTTAAATTTATTGTTTTAATTCAATTAACAAATCAATTAAGTAAAATTAAATAAATACTTCAATAATTTAATAATTTGTCAATTAATTAATTTATCAATTAAAAGTTTAAACTATAAAAGGATTTTTGAACCATGTAAGTTATCTTTAGAGATTATGATTTATATTAGCTTCTCAATCCTTTATATATTTATCTTATATATATATTTTATAAGATAGATCAAAATAAATAATTTTTGGAATATAATATATATAATATAATATAATTACGAAAGAGCTATTACATTTGCAACAAAAATTTGTATACGAAAATTTATCTGATATTATTGTATCATAAAATTTTGAATGTATGATAAATAACATCAAAATGATTAATAAAAAATGTAAGCGGATTATTATATTACATGGAATCGATAGTAGTTCCAGGATTTTAATTTTAAAAATAATGGAATATTTATTAAACTAAATTATGACAAAATAAAATGATAAAAATACAATAATAAATAAAATCTTATTTATGTATAAAGACATTAAAAATAATTAAAATATATAAAATTAATTTTATATAATAAAATTTGTATAAATTAAAGATCATTTTATATCACAATTATAACAAACATATAAATCATTTTTAATACATTTTTCATGCATGTTAAATCCTTATACTCAATTCATTGCAACTATATTTTATTTGATGACAAATAAAACAATGATATTCTTTATCGAATATTCTTTACTGGTCGTTACTATTAAATCTCGATTAATATTACAATTATCCTATTACAATTATCTCTAATCATATTTTTCTATTTAAATCATTTTAAGAAAATTTTAAGAAAATACATAAAAGTGCATTATGATCATTATTATATTTAAAATTAAATTAAAATTTGAAAAAAGAAAAAAGAAAGAATAAATATTTAGATATGAAATATTTATATTTCAATTATAAATCATTTATAAAAGATTATTTTAAAATATTCAACATTTTTCCTTATATATATATTGTGTATTTATAGCTTAATAATAATTGTAATCAAATAGCTTAAATATCATGATTTACATTTGGAATTATATGAATAAATATTTAAAGTTGCTTTTTTTTGTATTTGATATATTTTCTTTTTATTTTTATTATTTTTATTTATTTATTTGGATAAATAATTTATTTTCAAATTAATTAAATAATCGATGTAATTAAATAATTATAATTATTAATAATTATAAATAATTAATTATTATATATATTATTATATATATGTTTTTATATTCATACGTATATATTTATATGTAACTTATTTAAATATCGAATATTTATAGATATTTATATCTATTATTATTTTAAATACAAGATATTTATAAATATAAACGGTAAGCCCCTCTTTTTTATGAAGAAAAAGATCCGCTAATCTATGTTATTTGAGGATCAATTTATTTATATCTTAACTTTTTATAATACAATTCTTTTTATATCTAGAATAAAATTATTCAATAATGAAGTCTGTGTAAAATTAATATAAAATAAGAAGAATTAGTGAAATCAAATAAAATTTTAAATAAAATTGTTTAGACTCTTTTGAAATCATGTTTTAAAATCTTGCTACAATAAATTTATCAAAAAAAAAAAAAAGAAATAAAACTCATAAAATATATGAGGGATATTATGCATATTTGTCTTTGAAGATAATTCTAGAAACTAAAACTAAAACACAAAAGTTGGTAAACAAAAATACAGTTTGGATGAAACGAAGATTGAGATAATTATATGATTATCTCACTTCATCTATATAAACTTAAATTACTTACAAGTACATTGAATTTTTATCTAAAATTAAATTTTTATGAATAGAATTAAAGAAATGAAATTTAAAACGATATTTACTTCATTTTACAAATATCATAATAAATACTATATTTTAAATATTTTTTATCTTTTTCATATCATATTTCTTAAACTTTTATATTCAAATTTTGCATAAATAAAATATATAAAAACTGCAATTTTCTTGTATTTATAGATAACTTAATAAATAAACCGAAATTTTTTCTGACTTTATCTTATACAATATTTTTTTATATATTTAACATATAACTTTTATTTTCTATTCTAAAATTTTTATTTTCATTTATTATTATCCATACTCGTATCAACTTTCTTGACTCATCATCATAAATTAGAATTATCATAAATTAATCTCGAATCCAATTAGACTCCATCGCTGCCGAATCAAAATTTATTAGTGATCACAATCCAGTGAGATGTATGGCCCCTCTCCATCCAATATCATCGAAGAATCGATAATGAGGCACATAAAATATATGCATGTATTTGAGAGAGTAAGCACGTCTCGATATCCGTCATCGAGGCATGCAGGTTATTGACATTGAAGGAAGTGAATCGATAGTTGGAGAGCGCCTCGATGTCTAGTCACGGAAGTAGAATACTGATTGTTGGCATAAAGCTCATTGCGTTATTGCTGCAAGATCTACTTAAATATAGTAGAATGACTCAAAGAGAGAAGAGAAGGAAATCTTGCATTAAAGTTACTCTTCCATTGTTTCATCGAAGAGACATGAACCCAGATGGTTTAAACAACGAAAATTTTGAAATAGCCCTCGACTTCGCCATAGAGATATGATTCTATCAATATCGATGGCCATTTCTCGACTACGCCATTCTTCCTTTGATTTGTACATGGAGAATCGATACAGGATTGTCTTTTCAAGTGAGAATTGTGAGTTTTCTTACATTTACTGTTATCATTTGATACGATGATGCGCAATAAAAAATTTTTATAAAAATTATCAATGAAATATTATTATCAATGAAATTTAACAAAATGTCAATGTTTTTCAAATTACTTGCAATTTTTGCAGGTATGACATATTTATTATAGATATATCAGAACAAGAAATTATATAAAGAAAATAATATAAAATTTATATGTACATTTTATAAGTAAAAACAAGAAATTCTTAATTAAAACTAATAAATAAAGTTAAATTATTCATAATTATGTAATAAATCAATATCAATGAATATTTTTATATACTAATTTTTGGGTTTGTTTTTGCTTCTAGAAAAATATATTATGAATATATTAAGATTTTATATATAATTTGTATTGTAAAATTTCTAAATTGATATTTTTGATATTTCAAAATTATAACTGTTAAGTATAACATGAAGCCATTAATGAAATTATATCTTTGACATGTAATGCAAAATGTAATTATTTAATAAATAAGTCTCAATTGACATTTTTGACATATCAACTTTCCAAGTTTGTTTTTTACTCTCTAGAATCACTTCTTAAATTTTTTATATACCTACTTTGCCCAAACATTCTGTATATATGCACTTAACAACATTCTATATATATGTCTCAAAAATTATTGAAATATGACTCTTGTTTTCACATGTATGTTTAATGTGTCAAACTGCATATGTATTTTTAAAACATTTACATATAAAATGTTTTTTATTATTAAAGTATATGTCATAGACAAACTTTGTGTATTAACAATGCAAAATATATACATATTTGATAGATATTTTTGAATTACTCTTATGTTGTTCTTATCGAGATGTCATAAATTAAAACCATTTTTTTAAATGAAAGAAAATAATGATATTTTCTATTGTAATAGTTTTTTGACTTAAAATAATTTTTGTTGAATTTCATAATTAATTAAATATATTGTGAAAATTTGCAATTTTTTATGATTTATGATTATCAACTCTGAATATAAATGTTTATTTTATTTTTTCTGTTAGAATGGCGATTATCGTTCATAAGAATTTGAGAAATTTCTAAATGAAACAAATATTTTTTTAATAATTTTCCAAATTGTTATTATAAAAAAATAAAAAAAGTAATGTAATAAGTATTGAGTACAAAAAAATCTTTTTTCTAATTTAATAAATACTAAAAAAATATTTAAAAATTATATAAAAGAATAGTTTATTTTTATGATATTTATATAATTAAATGATTATTATATTATATTTTTAAATATAGTTTAAAAATTAACTATACATATTAACTAAAAGAATCATAAGTATATATTTATATGATATATTTATATCATATAATGTAATTTATATCAGTAAGATATGCATAAAACGAAAAGAATGATAGAATTATTCTAGTTGCAAATACAATTAATACTTCTAACGTATGATAGAATTTTTTAAAAATATTTTTTATTATCTTCAACAATATACATGTATGAATACATATATGAATCACATGACTTAGATACTAAAAAAAAATGTTGAGATATTCATAAAAATTAAAAAAAAAAAATTCCACCATTATTTTAAAAATTCCATAATTAATCTTTTCGATATGAATATATACTATCAACTCTACTATCTACCTCTTTCTTTTACTATTTTTTCAATTTAAAAATTGGAAAGTCACAAATTTTAAATTTAAAAGCAATTTTATAATAATAAAAGTAAACTCTATTTTAGATTTTTGATAAGAATTCAGTAAATTCTAATAGAAACAGAAGAACATATTAATTTTTACGTGATGAAACGACGATTTTAGTCAGTTTTTCAAGGGCATCATTTCGTGACACGGGAAATGACATAGCTAGAGTAAACTTGATGCAAGTCGAAATTGATGCGAGGAAATGATTCTATTTCCATTTAAGGCAATATTTCTCAACTGGTATATTGATATATATCATAAAAATTTTATATCATAAAAATTAAAATTTTACTTAACTAAAGAATACTTGACATTTATATTAAAATAGCAAATTGATCAATGTAAATTAAAAATTTTTATTAATTATAGAATATTATATTTAATATTAGATATATCTTACATTATTTTTAATAATTAGCTAGAAAGATGATTTGCAATAATATTATAAAAATTTTTATATTTAATGACATATTTTAAAAAATATTCTAATTAATAATAAATCCTAAATAATAAATTCTAATAATAATATTCTAATTAATAATAATAAATTAAAGAATATTGTTTAAATAAATAATAAACTATAACAATTATATCAAAATGTATTATCATTTTAAGTAAATAAAGATTTTTAAACAAATCTTAATCAGTTTTAAAACATGTTACTTATTCAAAAAAATTAATAAATACTGGTTTAACAAATAGAAGATAACCAACTTAAAAAATTCTGCATTCTGCATCTTTTTTCTGAATTTTAATTCGGATATTAGTATTCGAATTTTTCAAATTAAATTTGAAAATTAGAAAATTTCAAAGATTAAATATACGATGAGAAAAATTTAACGAAGAAAAAAACAAACAAATAAACAAATTGATCAAGAAAATTAAATGTTGGAAGTTCATATCCTAGAAGCCATGCAGTCGGAAACTCATCCATCAATCGATCTATCGATTGGTCGGCGATCGAGATTCCGAGTGCTTGTTCGTGATCGACACGAGTACGGTGATGGATAATAAAGGTAAACCTAGGGTCGTGTACACACCGTGTACCTAGCTATGTGTGTAAATTGTACACAGAGGCGTGTAGGATACACCTAGCTCGATTTCTGCGTGGCACCGGTTACGATAACGGTATTACTTGCGTCAACATCGTCCACCGTGCCCCTCTAATAATGACTCTCGGTTTTTAAAATACTTACTGTACTCTAATATCTTCCTGTTCTCCCGTCAAACATTTCTATCATAATTTAATCGTTTTATAGTAACAGTATATGTTTATATACGAGTTTCTCGTGAAATGAAAAATTTATATCTCTATAAGTTATTAATAGATTGAATGGTTCAATTGCTATGCTTTCTCCTGTAATAAAATCCTGTAATTGATATTTTAAAAATTTAAAAAAAATATAAAGCAATTAATTTAAAATTAATAAATATATTTAAAAACTAATAATTATCGCAATAAACTTTTTTTAAAATATGAAAAATATTTATAATTATTGAATATATTGTTTCATGAAATAATTTTTCTATTTTTTTCTATTTTCTATCTATTCTAGAAAATGCAGTTAGTGTTTAACTTGAAAATCATTAATAACGATTCTTTCAACAGTATTGCGACGATTTTTATTTCCTAAAATAGGATTTCAGTCGAGATAGCTTAAAAGATATTTTTTCAATTTTTTTTGATTGAAACCTTACCAATCAAGAAAAAAAAATCATTAAAAAATTGGATAATTATTGAAAATACTAAAAAATGATTATTAAAATATATATTAAAAGATTATAAAAGCTTTAATTATATTATAATATAAAAAAATACAAGTTTCAGTTTCTATACTATGAAAAATTAAAAAACAAATAATTAAAACAACAGTTTATTATTTATTTATTTGATGTTTCTATCAATTTATTATATTTATAATATTTGGTAAATGCAATAAAGATTTTATTTTATATTTTGATTTAATAGATATGATAAATGTTAAATAACTGCATAAAAATCAGGACCTAAACTTTGTACTTATAGAATATCGAATCGAAATATAATCCCCATATGGTTCCGCTAAAGATTGGATTTCGTGTTTTTTCGAACATAAAAAAGGAGAATATAAAAAAAAATCAAATAAACATATGGATATTTTCACGGTGTGTTAAGGGAAATTTTCCTTAAGTAACGAAGACTACCAGATATTAATGTAATAGATCTAATTTTATTGTATTTCTAACAATTCTTTTCGACCAATTTAATTAGAAAAAAATAATAAGTAGTAAAATATTTAATATTTGATTCTATTTCAGATCCTAATTCAACAAAAATTGTTAAATTATTAAAATATTTTTAAGTTATTAAATATTATATATATATATATATATATATATATATACATACATATATATATATATATATATATATACATATATCATATATCATATATCATATATAATTAAATAAATAATATTCATTAAATAAACTATTTATTTTATTATAATAATATATTAGTGATTGCATCAATTGCATCATTTTTTTCTTTTTGAAATAAATTTTTGCTTTCTACGATAAACTTTTGATCGAAAATAAGTCATTAAAGATGTTCGATTTTTCAATAGCGCTACACGTGATAAATGTAAATATTATATAATTGAAAGAAGAAATCTATGATTACACCTTATCGATTCTCTTATCATTCTTGCAATATTATTTATTTAATCAATTGATTTTAAACAATCAATACAATACAACTCGCATCACTATTCATTATTTTTCTCTTACTTATAATTTCGTAATTTTCTATTTAATATACGTTTTGTGTAACGTAAATTAAATTCATAGATGTCTGATTATTAATCAAATTGAATTATTATAAGCAAAAGAAAAAATATGAAAATTAATTATATACATAAATAATAAATGATAAGAAATAATGAGTGACATTAATATTTAATTATAAAAACTATCGAATAACAAAGGATTTAAGAAAAAGAAAGGAACTGTTATTATGAAGACTTTAAAGTATGATTATGAATATTTTATAATTTTATAATTAACATATAATAACATATAATAACATATAATTAATATAATAACATATAATAACATATAATTAATATAATAACATATAAATCTCATTAACTTTTAATTTAAAACATAATTTATTTATTATAGATTTTTATTTTTTATTTAGGTTGAGAATTTTATTAAAAAGTTAATAATTATATTTTTTAATTATATTCTATCATAGCAGATAAGGATTAATTAATTAATTTTATCTATATGTTTGTTGAACAATGACAAACAAATTTATTTAATACTTGATTTATGATCCATTATCTACTAGCTACAAAGATATTAAAGAAAGTCTCATTTCCGGGATTATCGATAAAATAAGAACTGTCAGTCAAAAATTCAGAGTAACAGATGTGCTTAATCAACTAAATATTTAATATTTGAGATATAATATTGTTAATATCAATACTGAATAAATCATTTCTATACGAAATGCAACAAATGATGAATATGAATCAATACAATATTATTTTTCGCATGAAAATATTTACAGTACGAATTTTCTTCAATAAATAATTATTATTAAACATAGAAATTTGCAAATATTTAATATATTTTTGTCATTTATAGTCTTAAATTATGATGTAATTATTTTTATAATAAAAGAAATAATAATAAAATATAAAAGATATAATATAATAAATATAAAAGAAACAATAGGTATTCAAAAATAATATTCCTTCAAATTTGATAAATTCAAAATATTTTTATATATTTTTCATATAACATTTATTTTTTATATTAGCAAATTATTTTTTATATTAGAAAAATTTTATTATACAATATAAAAAAATATATCAAAATAATTATAAACACTCTGTGTAATGATTTCATAATTCTATCTGATATTATGAATATTTACAAGTTTATAATTTTAAAAAATATTTTTCTAAAAATTTAATATATTTACATATTTATAAATTAAATAATATTTGAAAAGAATGTATTATAATATAAAAAATGTATAAATATAAAATCTTAAAACTATTTTTAACTATTAATAACTATTTTAAACTATTTAGATTAATATGATTTTAGCGTCAATAGAGTCATTATATGATCTATTCTTGATTTGATTAAATCCTTTAATTAAATCGATGATCATTAATTTTCTCATGGCACAGACAATGAAGTATCGATTATTGATAACTTTTACGAATAGAAGGATCGAAAATTGAATATATTTGAGTACGATTAGATGATAATTGTTATTGCTATTTTTATTATTAATAATATTGTAGTTATTTTTAAGTAAATTCGCATATACTGATAATTGAAAATAATGAAAATAAAAAAAATGAAAGAAAAATTTAGGAAATAAGTTCAAGAAAACTAAAATATTAAGATCAAGAGAGAAAAACAAAGAAATTTTAACGTGATTTATTTAGAAAACAACGAAGAAGATTGAATATTTTAATCAAAAATGGATACACGTGATATTGATACCTTCAAATATTTCAACAACTATTGTTATTATTAATCATTAAATTATATTAATTAAAAATATATTAATTATATTAAATTATTCCAATTTATAAAAACTTTTATTTGTCCAATATTAGATACCATTTTTTCATTCTTCAAAATTTTATACCAAAGTTTGATGTTAATTTATGATAATTATTATTAAAGTAAATATAATATAATTATTCAGATAATTTTGATTGTTTTATTGCTTTATTTTGTATACATTTGCATATTTTGATATGTTACATTGCATAACAGTTCATTTAGAAATACATACATATTTTGTATACATTTTACTTATATATATATATACATCCAATAATAAATATGATAAAAGAAAAACTAAGAATATGTTATATGTTCATTTATATTGTTTATGTATTAAAAAATATATATGTAAAAATATTCGTATATATATAAAAATTCACAGTTTTTTAATTATTATTACTGTTATTTTAAATAAAGCAGAATTACTATTATTTTTCATGATAATTTTTAATTATGGACCAAACATATATAAATTATTTTTATACTTTCAAATGAAATTAAATCAAATCATGGTATTTTGTTCACGAAACAACTTGCGCAGAATAGGCAAGTTTGACCATCGTCTTCGCAACTAGAACAAACTTCCTCGATTGAACGTCTAAGAATCGAGCTCGACAGTGAAGATGCATCCGCAGTACAGTCTGTGGCACTACGCCAGTTTATTATTGATTCTCTCTTCTTCGTTCTAGAATTTCACATTAGAGTTCTCCTAGCTAAAAGCAGAGATTTTTTGTTTCTCCATACAGGTATTCTTAAATGTTTTATCTTTTTTAGTTATTATTATTATTTTTTTGGTTTCTTTTTTTTCTTGTAATTTCTAAGGAAAAGATTTATTATTAAAAAATAGTAATATATATCATAGAATAAAACAAAAAAAAATCAAAATGATTATTTTTTATAATGAAAAAATTTTATTCTAATTTGTCATATTTAATATGCAAAAGAAACTTTCTGTAAAATTAATTTTTGAAATGATACTTAAATTTTAATTTGTTGACTCTTTTTAAATATTTACTAATAAATATTTTTATTTTTATTACAATATCATATTATATTATATAATTATATTATATTAATATTAAAATTATATTTTATTAGAATATATAGAATATATATTATAGAAATATATTCACATTATAAATATTATTGTGACAAGTAATGTTTGCTCATTATTAGAAATAATGAATAACAAATAAGAATTTTATACATCCTAAAAATTTACCATGCTTCGCCATGACATATCACTCAAATCTATCGAAAGACCCACTTGCAATTTTCACGAGCAACAAAACAGACTCCCTTTCATGATCGGCATGTTAATTGAAAACAAGCAGCTTTTACTCATGTTAAGTCGTAAAAATGTAAAACATTGAATTGATTAAATAAAAGCCACTCTTCTCCGTCGATCTATCGATGACATTAAAACTATAAAATTCGCCCGATAAAACTTCGCGGAATAGTATGTAAACACTGAATACAGAGAGGAAAAAGAGAAAACAATATAATTGCAGAATGTTTATATTGTGGACTTAGACTGGATACAGATGCCTCCAATATCGCTGCGACTATATATTCGTTTCTTTAATTTTTTTTATTTTTGTCGCTTGTTAAAATAAAGATGTGCAATAAAAAAAAATATTTTTAATAACATATATTAAATCATATTTATTATAAATAATATGATATATTGCAATATGTAGTTTTTTATTCTTTAATAATTATTTTTTAATAATTAATATGACATATATTTTAAAATACAATAAATAATCAATAATAATATCTCGTGTTTTTTTTTTTTTATTTTTTTGAAACTTGAATTAGTTTGAGAACAATAATTTGTGGAAAATGCTCTGTGAATAAATGTAGATTTCTGATCTGTGAGTAAATATTTTTAGTACTTAAGCCTTCTGATTTCCAAAATCCATCATTCATCAATTTTTTATTAAAAAGAGTTACTACTATAATGAGAAAGTATATAAGATTAAATATACATACGATTTGAATAATGTGTATTTTCATCCGTATTACATATGGACTAAGAAAAAGACGAAAGAATTAACTGGGAAAATAAGGAAAAAAATATGCTTGCGATATCGCAAGAACAAAAGTTGCTTACATAGACCTTTACTTGCATTAGGAAATGTCGTACTCGCGTGATTCCGCAGATTTTTCAACTTTCTGTCGAAGTCGCTTGGCATTAATATGGCATAAATTGTTTACATTTATTATATCCTTGATCGAAAGTACAAGGATGCTTGATAGATTGCAAATGTTCCATTATTCGTGGATGTGAAAATATTGATAATCAATTTAATTATGTTGCATTGGAGAAATTGAGTTTGCGTGTAAAATAAAATATTTATATAATTCATAAAATAGTTATTTGTTTGATATTATAATTATTAATTTAATTTAATTGTATATTTACACTAATAGTTGTGATTTGTTTAATTAAATCATATTTTTCGATTTGAATTGAATGTAATAAATTCTTATCTTTGTGAAATGTAAAAATGATAAAAATTTTTATTAATTTCTTTGCATCGGTTTCTTTGTTTTAATTCAAAATATTTCTAATAATTATTTCTAATAATTTTTAATGCAAAATTTATTAAATAATATCTTATTCGGACTGGTCTATCTAATCCTAAATCTTTTCAAGAAAGATATATCTTGTTGATATCGTGATAAATGAGATATCTCGCAGTTTATCCAGAATAGTATATTTTTATTATGTATTGCACGACACATTAAAATGTTTCGTTTAAAATAAAAATAAGAAATTTAATTTAAAATAAGATAAAAAATTTTTTTATCTATCATTTTAAGCTCTTTTTACCAATGGAGAAAATTAGAAATTAAATTTTTTCCAAGTTTTTATAAAATCGTTTGTACCAATATTAAACAAGATATAACTTATATATTACTATATATTATAATATACATAAGAAAAATTATTACGAAAGATATCTTCTCTATAATATCATATTGATATCATTACAGTACGATATCTTATATTTATAATTTTATGATTCTTATATATTCTTATATATTATTATATATTAATATAAGAAACATTAAATTATATTTTGAATATTTGGAAATTAGATATGAAATAGATAAAAATATTTATTTTAATAATAACTATGAAACTGATATTAAGACAATTACAAATAATTCAACTGTTGATTTTATAATTGATTACTTGTTGATTATTAGTAAAAATAATCTTATTTACAACATATTTGAATTTATTTTAAAATTTCAAAAAAAATCTTAACTCATCGATATTATTATCATAAAAATAAGATCAAGATTACAGAAAATGAAATTTTCTTTATCATATGATTTTTCCTTACATTATCCCTCCTATCTCTAGTTATATCTATTTCTATATATATACGATATTTAGTTGTGTTTAAATTAATTTAAAAAAAAAAACTATCTATTTTCCTCTAGAATTTTAATACAATTTTAACTCTTTACAGTTGAAGTTAGATTTGTTTTCGTCTGCTATCGTTAAAATAATTAAATTAATAATTTGATTCTTAAACATACTTTTTTAATGATATGTATTATTATTATTATTATAATTTTATTTTTTATTTATATTTATTAATTATTTATTAATTTAAATCTTGTTTTTCGATTTTAACTAGCTTTCAGTTACAATTTTCCTCTACAATAAGATACTCATTACACTTATAATATATTTTAAGTTATAGTATAATATTTTCTTGTCTTCTTGTTCGATGTTTTAAAAGAGAGTTAAGAATCTATATATATTGTAAACTTTAATTAAGCTTTATTTTAATAAAATATGCTTTTTATGTTTATTCTTTTCTAACATATTTTATTAAAAAAATATTCGATTTCACAGACCCATTATCATTAATTGTGTAATAAAATCAGGCAAAAGAGTCAAAAACATTTATAAAAAGATATCACTCTCCGATCTCGATGATTTTTTAGTATGTTATCAAAATCATCACATTAAGTAACGTAAGATTTTTACTTGGCGGTCGTCGTTAAGTTTTATTTTAACCTTAATCTATCCAAAATCTAATATAATCTCATGAAATTAGGAATTAAATAAATTTTTGTTTGACAATCAATTAATTTATATTAATTTTAAAATCAATTTCATCTTAAATTAAAATTAAATAAAAACTCATTTAATGTCGCCGTTATAAGACAAACAATAAATCTGATTAAAACTAATTTGATCTAACTTAACCTAAATTGTTTCAGAAAAACACTTTGCGACAATTTTTTAATAAACATCAATCGCCAAATAAAATCTTCAAAACACTATTCAGATGACTGATATTAAAAAATCATTATGATAGAATTTTATAAATAATTATTATTAAGAAGATCGATACTGATATTTATTAAAATTCAATCATTCAAACATCAAATACATTCCACAATTGTCAACACGTTAAAAATCACTTAAAGCTTCCGAATTCTTTCAACACTCGCAAATCTCAATACTCGACCTTCCTCCAGTCGAATTCTAAATGGATTTGAGTTGTTTGCCGATAGATTTTACAATATTCCAAAATCATGTGGCACTTTATCACGGAACGAGACGAAATATATCGGCGATCAGCGGGAGAGGGTGGTGGATTGTGGCCTATCGAGAGCCGCTTCCATGAAATTCCACTGAGTCCTCGTGAAAATTCAACGAGGCATCGTGCATGCGTAGCGATCGAGCCTCGCTGCGAGGAACGATGGCAATTTACGCGAAAATTCATTCGAACGTTGAATGAAGCACTCGTCTGCTTGTGTGTTGACAAGAGATGAACGAAAAAGAAATAATTTAATCCTCCACAAAATTTTATCAAGTTTTTGCCGACAATTATTATTAAAATAAGTAAATTTATTATTATTATTTTTTTTATTAGTTAAAATTATATGATACAATTACGAAAGGAACTAATTTTATATAGTAATTACGAATATTGTATTTCAATAAAATACGGTTTTGTCCATAGTAAAAAAAAATTGTCTAATGTTCCATAGTAATGTTTCAAGTAAAATAAAAGTGAAATTACATAAATTTGTTATATATAACAAAAAATTCATAAATTATCTTTTATTAAAAATTATAAAAAAAATATGAAAAGTGATCTAAAAGTTTGTAAAGTTGCAGTAATTTATAAAAATAAAACGATTATCGTTAATCCAATTGATTATTTCAATCGATTATTCAAAGACAAGATGAGTATGTATTTAAGTTAGCATATTTGAAAATATTTATATTCTGGAAAATTGTGAAATATTATCTAAAAATAATTAATTTATTTTTTATTATTTATATAAATTATATATTTATATAATTATATATTAATAATATATTATTAATATTATAATATATATTAATAATAATAATATATTTATATATTTATATAAACTTATGAGATATACGTATACACTTATTGATAAAAATTAAGAAATAAATTAATCGTTTGCAAATTTATTTATATTTTTTATTCTTTGACATGAAGATTGGAACTGAAAATAATATAGGAAAATAATAACCTATAATATCAAGAAACTATAAAAAATTTTTTTTTTAATATACTTGAATAAAAATCAAGTAAAAATAAAAAATATAATGAAATTTGGAAATAATTATTTTGTTTCTTAATTTTTATGAATAAGTATATATTCTCTCTATGTAGTAAACATATATGTTTCTTTGAATTTATTTGAAAGAATATATCTCCTAATTAATTTGGATAATCGATATTCTATTATCTATGTTCTATTTGGAAAAATTATCTTGTAAAGGAATTATTTAATACAACAAAAATTTTAATTTTTGTATATAAATATAATAAGTCATATATTGAGCAATTTTTTTATCACTGAATGAAACAATAATAAGAGAATTATGATTTCAACAATAACAAAATTAAAATATTTCCTAATATTGATGATTTTTGGATAAAAATAGCTTAATACATTTTTATAGAAAACGTCAAATTGCATCGATTAATTAACATATTAAAAAATATACGATAATTCTATTTATAAATTCATGTTTGACCTTTACACAATCTTTATAAAAAAATCTTTCCACTTATAAAAAAAAATTTAACATTAAAATGTGTTCTTGAAACTATTCAACGAAACATTTTTCGCTACGAAAAATAATAATAATAAAAATGCAAATCAAGATTGCAATTGAATCCCTGCAATTATTCTACCAGTCCAACGTTTAAAAAGCTACAAGCAACAATAAAAATCCCTTCAAAGAAATTCAGAAATGAAATTTTGCCTCGGACGTAAACGAAAACGGTTATAGCCGCACACGGAGAATTAAAAAAAAAAAAAAAGATGGAAGAAAGTAAATATGGTAGGAGAAAGAAGGGATAAACAAACGCTCGTGCAAATAACGTGGCGCGGAAATGGTTGTCGAAATCGCTTCAATCTGGAATTTTTTCGCCATTTTCCCCCTCTATTTTTTCTCCCTTCGGTCTCCAGATATTTTTTTTTTTTTTATTCCCTTCTCCGGCACATATTGTTTGTTAGGTTTTGTTCACGATGGTTGATCGTAAAATTCGCAGACAGAATTGAAAATTTAATACGATGAGTCGCCGCGGCGCGACGTTTCGTTTCATTGTCTCGCGGTATCACAGATTCGGTCGGCCGCGCCGCGAATTCAAAACGAATTCGAACGGTGTAAATTATTATCGAGCCCACTAGACGGTGTTGCCCGACTTTTTTCGCGATGATGTGCTCGCCGTGTGGTTTTCCATCCTCGTTTTTCTTTCACTCGCACCCTTGTCCTGTGAAAATTGCTCCGGTAATTTGCTCCTCCGCGATATGAATTTTTATGAATATTTTTCGAAGATGTGTTTAATAATGGAGATAAAAATAAAAGTTTTCTTCCTGGTAGAATTGAAATATTTTTTAATTATTTAAAGAGAAATTGATTTGATTAAAAAAGAAGAAAAGAAACGATATTATGTTTAAAAAGTTATTTTAATTTGGTTGAAGAAAAAAATTTGAAATGAATTGTAATCACTTGCTATTAAATATTAATCTATTAATTGTATATGATGAATATACTCGTCATAAAATGGCAATTTTTTTATTATAACGAGTATTTCTTCATTTTTGAGACACAATTTAGATAAACATTTAAATAATGAAAATAGAACATCACAACTAATTAATGATTTTTAAATTTTTAATAAATTATCCAGTAATTCTATATTGTATAAAAAAAATATATAAATATATAAATTATTATTAAATATACCGATTGTATTTTACATTTTTATATTTAATCGAAATTATTCTTATATTTAAGATTAAAAAATTAAATAATTATTATTTCAAAATCATATTATAACAATTTATTTCAACAATTTATTTTAAATTTAAAAATATTATTTTTGGTTAGGATTTCGACAAAATTTTCCATAAAGAAAAAATTATACAAAATAATATTTTTAATTCTTTGCATTTGAAATGATTGACATTGTAAGTAATGTAGATTAAAGATGTAGTAAATTTCATAATTTTAAATATTAATATGTATATTTTCATTGGAATATCATATTGGAAAATATAATATATTATGAAATATGAATATATGTATATATGTAATAAATTGATAAAACGATTTTATTTTAAATTTGATCTTTAATTATAGAATTGATAGAAGAAAATATTAATTATTTTTAAATACAAAGAATTGAATATTCAAGAATATAACAATGATATATTTTAAATTCATTGAAGTAATAAGCAGTATATATATTATGCGATGACACTTTCATTTTAAAAAATATTTTTACAATAATTAATTACAATGAATTGTCAATTTTAAAATTTATATAAATCAAAAAATTGAAAATAATTTAAATTCAGATTTTACAACAAACTACAGAGTTAATAATACTATTTTTTTCAATATTCTTTACGATTCACAAATAAAATTTTAATTTTAATTTAAATATACATTTATATAATATACATTTTGAACTTTATTTGGATAAATCACGTTTTTAATATCATTGGATAAATGTAGTTATTGCAACATCTTTCACGATATGTTGCAATTAGTTTCAAGATGACTCGAGCATGCGTATTAGATTATGAAAGATATAATTGCAAAACTAAATATAATACCAATCAATATAAATTAATGCTATAATACCTATAATAAAAAATATATGATTCAATTAGAAAAAAAAATTGTCATTTATATGTTTTATCTATTCATTATTATTAAAATTCATTATTATTATAAATTAATATTATCTTTTAAAAATTATTTATTTGTATTATACATCTATTAATTTTGTATTTTACATCATTAATATTTTGGAAAATATTCTAATAGGTAATTTAAATAGAATACTTTGTATATATTCCATGTAATATTTATTTCCTTATATCAAAATCAATGAAAAACTATCAAAAAAAAAAAATCTCTTTACATTTAAATTGTTTACAGAACTATAATTAATATCGTGAAAACAGAAAAGAATAGTATTATCAATTAAAAATAAAATGTGAAATTATTAAAAAGAGAAAAATGGCGAATATGCAAGAAATTTAGCAAAATGTATTTTGAGAATTTTTGAGCAATTAACGATCAATAATAAAATAAAATAAAATTAAGAATTATTTACAAAATGTTGATTAATGATTATTGTAATAGTCTGAATCAAGGAAAGCACTGACAACGATGAAAATTCCTTCTCATTCTGAAGCATTCATAATTTTTAAAAATTGAAAACTTTTTGTTATTTAATATGTAATCTCATAATTCAAAACTTTCGAAATATTAATCAAAAAATAAAAATTAAATTTTTCGCGAGTCAAAAGAATAATTGTCACTATTATGAAATTGCGTTTAAAAAATTTTTTAGAAATAAAATTTGTTTAATTCTTGATAAAATATATTATAATCGAATCTTATTACTACAACAAATCTTTTATTATTACAACTAACAAAAAAAAAAAATTGCTCCATGCTTCAATATGATTACGATTGAATATTTATGAATTCTAGAAACTTTTTGAATTTCAAATAATATATAAGCTTTTGAACGATTCTGTCCCTATTTAAAATATATTAAAATTAAAGTAAAACTTTATTACTAAACTTCATTAATTAATATACTAATTCTACAATATTCTTATTACTTTTTAATTTTTTAAATATCTTCGTTTCAATAGTTAATTATATATGAATATACTATTTAAACGTACTCAACGTTAATTTCAAATTAATTTTTATTTTCATTTTTATAATACTGAAGAACAAGTATTTGTATTATATATAAAAATATTGTATGTTTATATTGTAAGCAGAATGTTCGAAGGTTATTAGGTCATTCATAATTCTGTACTAGTGAAAAATCTCTCGTTCTATTATCCAAATACAACTACTTTTTTATTAATTCCGATGATTGAAATTCTATTTAAATCTAAATTATCATATATCTATATCTAAAATTTATGCAATGTTTTTATAAATGATAAATTTTATTTCATTGTAAAATGATGGAAATATTAGCAGAAGCTATCGAATCTCGTGGATCAGATCAATATTTCGAAGAACGGTGCGAATCGGTAGTTAATAAATTGTATCGCTTTTCATGCCGCAATGATAACGTGATCACGTTACACCATACGTGCCATATTCAATCGAAAAAGCTGATTTTTAGCCGCTTCGGGAAATTCCAACACTCATTGTCACGAAATTTTCTTTTGAATTTGAAATAATTTTATATTTGTAAATTTTATTTGAAATATTTGTATGGATTTTTTTCTTTAAAGAGAATCTCATTTGGAAAAAGAGTAGCTTTAATAAATATATTGGAAAATTTCGTATAAGCTGTCGATAAAAGAATATAAAAAAAAAGTTGTGGATTGAATATTTGGAAAAAGAATTTGAAAAATTTTATTAAAATTTTCTAAATAAGTATTGAATTAAACACCGTAATGAGATTCTACCACTATTTGGCATTGATGATACAATTCAAAGTAAAAATTTTAGAAAGAAAAATTTTTAAAATATATTTTCGAAAATACTAAATAGATCTTATTAATTATTCTTTCACATAATTATTAATTAATTATTGAGGTTTTTAGTAAATTTATAGAAAGATAAAAACAAAATGTAAACTTGTAAACAATAAAAGCAAATTTAAAATTTTTTCAGCTGTATCACTATCAATGTTAAAATGATAAGTCACACAGAAACTAAATCGATAAATTCCATTGATATAAAATATATGATTATAAGAAATACAATTTGATCGATTCAGTTTATATAATGAAAAATTAAAAAATTCAAAAATTAAAATTAAAAATTAGTGTAAATATTTAATAGTCTTTCAGAAATTTTCAATTTATATTTTTAAATTATACTTAAAACATTCTTGAATACTTAAAAATGATATTTTGATTTTTTTATTTTTTAATATATCTCATTTTATCAGAATTCTCGTGAAGAAGACTAAATTACGGGATTAATTAACGAGGAATATTTCTCGAGAGTGTAATACTAGTGTAATACTACTTGTTAGAGATACTTACTTGTCACAGATAACAAGACAATATAAATTGTTATAAAAATTCATTAACGAGAAATATTTTTTAAACCGACGACACGAGTTGAAAATTTAATACAACTTGTGTTTTTGTCATTTTATCGTCACAATTTTATATTTAAGAGTTTTATAAAATTTTAATATTTTCATAATGAGTTTTCATAATATTTTTTTATTATTGATAACAATATATTGTAACATAAATTTATTACATTTTTAACGAATACATGATTAGTAGTGATATTATTAATTCGACTCATTAATAAATTGCGGATATTTATGCAAATTAATTATACGAAAATTTTTTATAAATGATTATTCACTAGATTATTATATACCATCTTGATTTTCATCACCATTATTATCCATAGCAAAAAATATTTCACGTAGTTGAATAGTTTCAGGAAAAATACATTCTTATATTATTAGAACGAAGTTTTTTCATAATTGAATATATAAAGATCATTAACGTTTTTTTAAACGGAATTATATATTTTTTCATTGATATGATTCTACAAAAAGATATTAATTTATATCAAAAATCATTAAGTTTAGAAGATATTGTAACTTGAAGTTTGTAAAACTTACCATATAAAAGACAAAAACAATACAAACAATAGAATATAGCTTTATATGTTTCTTGTTTTTCATGTAAATTTTATGAAATTCAAATTAAGATATCTTTTAAACTAATGATTTTTCGATATAAGAGTTTTAATATTTTCTTATAGCAAATACCAAGTTACATCAATTATTGTATTAAAAAATATATAATCGTAATTAAAAGAATATATTCGACCTTTGCGTATCCTTTATATGTCTTACAAAAAACTAATAATATTAGAATCTACCCTTTTTGAAAACATTCGATAATAGTTAGCTTAATACTTTTTTATAGAATTGTATCAACTGATGCAAAAAATATATAATCTCATTTAAAAAAATGTTAACGATCTTCACATGGTTTCTATGCATCTACCTATAAACTAGTAACATCAGAATGTGAAACCACTCGACTCCATATAAAACATTTTTTATTACGAATAATAACGGTAATGAAAATCCAATATCCGATATAATAATATCTGAACAATTCTATATATACGATATTGAACTGATTAAGAAGTTCGAAAAAAATTTAATTGAATTTTCGCTTACGATTTGTTACTAAAACGATATAAAACGAAATCATTTTTGAAAAATTTCATTATTGGTAATGAAAAATATATCGTTTATAATAATATAAACTAGAAGAAACGAAATATTAAGCATTTGATGAAAAAGATTGTTTAACTCTCTTAACGAAATAATAAATTTGATCAAATATTACTCACAATTAATAAAATTAAGGAAAGTAAAAACGAGAAAAGGCTAAATAAAAATGGCATCATATTTTTATGAGATTATATGTTTCATTGAATATCAAGCAAAAATTACCTTCGACTTAGATGTGCATCTATTATATAGTTTGGATCTTGCACTTTCCATTTATCTTAATCATTGTGAAATGTGTTAATAGTGTGAACAGATTCAAATATGTGTAAAAACTTCTTTTATTTTTTTGTTATATTCTCTACTATACGAAGAAGAGAATTAATAAATTTTAAAAGAAAAAAATATTTCTGCTGCCAGTAAAATAGCAAAAGATCATAAATCAAAATGGAAGATACGAAGATAATTGATTAAACTTGTATATAACTGCTTAAATAAATAATTGTAAAAATAATTTTAAAAATGTGACCAATTTATATTATAATTTAATAAATATTATGATATTGATATTTTAATTTTTTTTTTCAATATAGAAATGTATTTGTATATTGATTAATTATTGATTGCAAATGTGTAAATTCAATTTTCTTCAAATTTTTATCAATATTAATAAAACTCTGAAATTTAAATATAAATTTATTTTAAATATTATAATAAATATTGTACTTTGAATATTTTGTGTCTTGTGTATATCATATGTATTTTGTAAATTTTTACGTATTCAAATTTTTTATAAAACACAAATATTTATTAATTTATAATACAAAATATTATAATTATATTTATTAAACAATATGTGTCAAAAATTCATATGTTTTTAAAAAAAAAATCAAATAAATAAAAAATAAATGATATTATTAAATTGAAAATGATATTATTAAATATGAATGAAAATAAATAACAAAAATAAAATATGATAAGCATTCGCACAATCATATTTTGTTAAATATAGAAATATTATTGAATAATAAAACTTATTTCAAATATCACATATTATAAAAAAATATAAAATTATATAGTATCTTCATAATTATAAATTGTAAAATATTATTAAATAATGTAAAAAATATGAGATAAAAAAAATATGTAATTTATTTTTTATTAAAAAAATATTTTTATATGAAAATATAACAGCAATCTTTACAAGAGTTACTTGCAACACACACTGTTAAAAATTCCATTACTTTTTCTTAAAACGAAATCCGTATGCTGTTCTTATTCACATTCTTTCTTTTATTTTCTCACAAATTAAAATATATTTTAAAATTTAAACAGAATATAACAATTGTTTGCTCACAAAGAAAATAATAATTTAAATCTTTATATACAAACATTTATATATAAAACTTAAATATATATAAATATTGTATAAAAATATAAATATATAACAACTTATAATATTTATATTACTTAAACACTATCTTCAGAATTTGGTAAAAAAAAATATTTACATTCATAGAAAATTAAATTTTCTTTTATAAAGAGGAACTATGTAATATGTTATCTAATTCCCAAGATTTTCAAAAAAATATATTTTTAATTCTCAACTTTAAGAAACTTGAGAGTTGATTTTATTTCTTTAAATTGGATATTAATTGATGAAAAAAATACGTATCAAATATTTTTTTAAGAATTATCTCTATAAATTTTATAAAAATCGGCCACTTTGATATATTTTCTTGATAGAAATATCAGTTCTTTTCTCAAATCATGGAAGTAGTAATTTTAGTCATCAGTCTCGTTTAAATTAAATTTTCTTGCATTTTTTAAAAAAATAATAAATAAATTGCAAATTTCATATTTTTTTATCGAGAAAAATTATTTTAATTTCCGTCATTGAATAGAATAAAACCTATATTATTCGAATATTCTAATATCGGAATGTCCATTATTTTATTAATCAAATATTTTGTTTTTCGAATTATACATTATTTATTATTGTACAACAATGTAAATAGATGCTTTTTCTTATCATAATGGAAATTTAATTTGAAATTGACATAATAAAATACATAATATATGCAATAATATTGAAAAATTTAATTGTGATGTATAATTAAATAAAATTGTGAACATGAATAAATTTGTCTCGACATACGATTTCATATAATATAAAAACATTGCATTTAAAAAACTGAAGATCATTTTTGTTTCTTGAAAATAATGGAGATATAAAAAATTTGTGTACAACATTACAACTAGCTTATAGAAAAAATTTTTCTAACATTTTTTCCTGATACTCACCATTTACGAAAAAAACTATAACTTCTGTTTATTAATTTTGTAATTTTTGTGATAGAATATTTTTTTCGTATCTTAAGTAATAAAATATAGTTTATATAACTTTGATTTAAATATTTCCCATTTATTATTTAAATTTTGATTCTTCGCTTTAATTGAACAGTTCAATTACGATTGAGCAACGAATGTATTATAAATATCATTTTGTCTAAGTAGTAGTTATTGTTTACATTCTCTCTTTGAAGAGAAAATCTTTGAGTGTCATCGTGCAAAATAATTTTTATCATATATATATATATATATATACAATGGAACATCGATCTTTATAATTGGAATTTGAATAAATGATTTTTCGAATAATTGATCTAAAAATTAAATTATTAAATTAATTTAATAATTAATTATTAAATTTTAATTAATTATTAAATTATTTAATTAATTTATTGTAAATTTGTAATTTGTATTTACAAATAGAAAATAAAAATTTTCCAAGTATAAATGTTTATTACGTAAAATATATATATAAGAAAAACATTAAAAACATAAAAAATAAATTAATTATTCATATTAGATTAAATTAAATATTCTTATTAAACAATGGATTATTGTATAAATCGTAAATTTCTTCTAAAATAAACATTTATATAGTATCTATTTGTTTTTCTTATTTTATCCAATGCAATTTTTTAATGCAATATTCAATGTATTTTCAGCATATAAATATATTATCATCATTTTTATTGCGTTATTGCATATATCAGTGTTACATTCAATCATATCTTTTATTTCTATATATACATTTGTCAAACACAGAAGTATAAAAATAATATTATCATTCATAATTTTATATCCTGAAATATATATTATATATTTTTATCTATGTTTGTTATATGATCACCATTATTATAGTCTTCGAATTCAAGTATATATTAAATTTTTCAATTTATGATTGGTTTCTTTTAACTTACATTATCATGTGCATTCATAGTGCACAATTTCTTTCACATTTGCTCAAGAATAATAAATAACTTTTCCAATATGCTTATGTCCAATATGCAAGTGTAAATTAAGCTTCTTATTGAACTATATCACTCTCACATCATTATCATCACAAATTCTATAATAAATTCTTTTGACAATCTTGAAAAATTCAATGATCGATTGATCCATCTATAGTTGCTCTATTGATGTTATATTATATCGGCAGGTAAGAAGAGAATCGCTTTCATATTGCAAAGATTGTGATAAAGGATGACCTGATATATATATATTAAAAAATAGACACAATCGTTTATTTCTTGATATTATTTCTGATAAATTTCAATTTTTTCGCAGTGGACGAAATATCTTATGAAAATTAATGTCTATTACAATATACTTTGGAAGAAATATCTTTTAATACAATATTCTTCATATGGTATTATATACGAAATATCTCGCAATGCAAAATCATTCGTACGACGAATTATAAACGAGATATCTTATCCAATTGTATAAAAATAAATATTTGTAAGAATATTTGTATTTAGTTCGTTTAATTTTTTCGATGAAATGTCATTATGATTAAACTTCGTATCTTTGTTACTTTCACATTCGTTACCATTAATAATACGAATTTTTATTAAATCGTCAAGAACATAATATCAAGACTCATGAAATGTTCCGAAAAGATTGGTCGAAATATGAAATACTATCATCAAAAGCGGAATGATGTTCAGTTATAAACATCGAAAAACAGGAAAACGAGATATCTCGTACACGGCATCACATTATATTACGGTATCTAATTCAAATCCATGTCATGATTGACGTAAAGTGGCAACATATTTCGATGCGATTATAAAATTAATTATAATATGCGAAATAAATATTTTACATGGTATGTGTGTATAAAGTTTAAAATGAATTGTATTTATCTCTTAGAAATATTTGAAATCTCTTAGAAATATTGAAAATCATAAAATATTATTTCGTCTGTATAATAATTCGCATTGTTGCTAACATTTTTACATTTCAAATAAATGCAACATTTTAACAAATAGTTTTAATAAATAGTCGAATGATAATGACTTATTCGTCATAGATGAAAAATCATCAAGAGTATATTTTTGAAACTTTCCATTGTTGACGCGTTGTAAAATATATCACGACTGACATCGAAATATTTCGTTCATTGATGCGAAGGGACAAAAATACATATTTGAACTAGTCCATAAATATAAGCATCAATCCACGAATTTTTTTGCAATGAATACGTGACAAGGAAATTATTCAAATTCACTTGCTGTCTATGTATTTTTTTTAAATTATCTATATATTTTTGTTTTCTTTATGATTGTTTATAATTTTTGGTAGAATTTGCTATTGTATCATGACTGTGACACAATCTTTGTTGATTTTATATTCCATTGCTATAAATACTCTTCTTTTTCATCTTGAAGTTTTCTTCTGCAAGAATGCTTTTTAAAAAGGTTCATCACAATTATGAATATGATCTAAATTGTAATTTTTCTTTAAGACTAACAAAAACCTGAATAAATTTTTTAGTTGTTATATTAGAAAATGTAATATGGATAATTTTTTTCTTCGTGTCCAAAACGTTTCCATATCTCAATTTCACTTTAGTTAATCAATAGATACTTTGAAATATTTATTGTAATCTAATTTTTATTGTATTGAATTTCTAGAGCTTGTTAGAGCTCAATAAATCTGAAATAAATAAATAATGATTTTTTTGTAAGATTCATTTATACATTTTTTACATAAATTTATCAGTATTTATCTAAGTTCTTTTGAAATTCTAATAATAAATTCTAATAATTTTGATTCACTATTTTTAATATCACTAAGTATAGAATTTTCAATACTATATTCTATGGTTAAATTGGACGTACTTCCATCATTTTTTAAACCTTCAATAATATTTAATATATTATTGATATATATTCCAATTTGAACCATTCTTCTTTTCACATTCGTGGCATGAATTAAACTTGCACGCGTTAAACTTAGACGAGACATTAAAATGAGACATTTGAAAGAAAGGATATATATTATTAGATACATAATTTAAACATGAAGTATATATAAATCAATTACAAAATATTTGTAAATGTTTAACCTTAACGATCTATATCTTTATTAATTATAGGAGAAATGAATTCAAACTTGTTTCTTCAATAGGATATTTATTTTACAAATATTTATTTAACTAGCAATTTATTTAATTAATTTGATATAATAAAATAATATTAAAAATTAAATGAAACTATCATATCACAAAAATATTTGAATATTTATTTAAAATAATTTTTATAAAAATAGCAATTTTTATTTAAGAATTAGTTAAGAATTAAATATTTTGATATATTTTAGATTATATAATATGCTTTAAGCAATTTAAAGTATTTGTAAAGTATATGTAAATTATTTTTTGTTAATGATCCTATTTTATCACTTTTCTTTAGTATGTACTTTGATCCAATTCTATATAAGAATACTGCAATTGTACAAAACTTGTTATCTAATATGATAAATTTATAATATATTTAAATATAAATTAAAAATGTATTTTATATATACTCACAAAATTTTGTTAAAAATAAAAAATTGTTCGTTAATATTTTTTTTTTTATTTTTTTAAATAGAAAAATATTCAAATGCTTTCATGAATCATTATATATAATATATCAAGGATATATTATGATGATAATTTTTTTAAGTAAATAATGTTAAGCAAGAATAGCATATATGAATGGAATATATAATTAAATAGGCGTAATTATCTCAAAAATAATGAATTTTTCTACTTTTTATATTTGCAACTAGATTATGATATATTCAATTAATATATAATTTTATAAGTTCATAGCTGATAATAAATGATAGATGACTAACTTTTTTCATTCTTTAAATTAAAATTTTTTTATTTTTCCAAAACGTTTTGTATTGTTACTTTTGATTCATTTTTTTAATTACAAATTTGATCATATAAAATTTCAGAATTTTTTTTTAACATAATATTTATAACCTATCAAATTACATTTGTAATTATTTATTTATGGATATATTATGTGATATATATTTAAATACATATGGATTATCATTTATATTAACCTCTTTTTATTTTCCTATGACATTTATATTTTCCTTGTTGCATCACTCTCAGATAACTTTAAAAATTTTACTTTAATATAAAATTTGCACAATAAATATTGTAATATACATATGTTTAAAAAATAATATTATAATTATAATACTTAACAAAATAATAACTGTAAAACAATTAGTAGTAATATGATATTTTATTATATTGTTTTTTTTATTATTAAATATTCATATTCCATTCAATCAATTTATGAATGAAACAAGATGTACTTCTTCAAAAAATAAAAAATAAAGCAGGTAAATAAGAGAAAAACTTATTTATTTTATTATACTGATATTATACTGGTTATAATAGTAAAATAACTGATCTTTTTAATAATACAAATTAAAATTAAAACAATCATTTACTTTTCTTTTTATCTTGCTCTAACAACTTCCTTTCTTTCATCTCTCCCTTACGTAATGAAATTACTGTTTCACAAATATACAATTAATATCTATATATCACACATATTAATCCTTCATAATACAACATATTTTCTTCATATATATTTATACTAAATACAAATTTTTTAATCTATAGATGACAAATATGCGATAGACAAAAATGCGATAAAAAAGATTTCCTTGAAATATATCCAAATATTCCGAATAATTTCACAATTTCAAGGTCATTAAATTAGAAACAAACTCGACGTGACATTGTTTCGATCTCAAATTCTCGACCGTGAAAAATGGTTGCTCGGAAATCCGGTGGTCGAAATTAAAAACCGACTTCTGATCATGAGTTTTCCTTCACCCGATTTCCCCGGCTAGCCCAATTTTGACCTTCGACTTTTATTCCCTTGTATTCCTAAGTAACTCGATTAGTTCGGTTCGTAGGGGTCGGATGAAAACGATTTTCCAACAACAGTGGTGGGTTTATGTGGTTGGCAAATATTTGGATCTAAAGAACCGGTTTAGTTCGTTAATTCGCACTCCCAGGAACGAAGGATAATTGAATCGTTCCAGTTACCAGAAATATCTCCACGCTCGTGTTGCCTCACCAACACGCTGATGGATTCGAAAATGAAAGGATGCTTCTATTGATAGGATACCTTTGCTTGAAATATAGTCGAATCGTTACATGGTATTATTAATTATTATATTTTTGATGAATTTTTTTTTAAATCTATATTTTTGAAAGTATTAAATTTGTACTAGAAACATAATGTAGATCTTAAATGTATTAAAAGCAAATTTGATTAAAAAATTTTTTTACTTGTACATTGTTGATGGAAAGTAGCGAAATGATCAGTTTTCTCCAGCAGAATTTAAAAAATTATATTCAATTGATATTCAAATTATTTATAATGATTTATAAAATATTACTCGATAAATTATTATTTAATAATTTAAGGTTGAATTCGAAAAGGAGTTTGTTGATAATCTATTTATAAAATCTATTTTATTTTTAAAAAGAAGTTTTTGAAAGTTATTAAAAGTTTTGATTTCGATAAAACTTAAAAAATATAAGAATAAAAATTATTCCATTATAGAAATAATTATTTTATAACTATTCAAATTTTCATCGCAAGAAATATGGAATAATTCGGCAAATTAATATGAATGTTCAGTGAATAATATTACAATATTATACCAGAATATGTATTGAACCAATATTTTTTTGCTACTTTACAAATTTCAGTTTGTAATTTGATAAAAAAAAAAAATTCACATTATTTTATAGTCAAGTTGAACACTAAAATAGATATTGACGCCCTAAAAATGTTGATCTGGATAATTAGAAACGCTTGAAAGTGTCATATAATGAGATCACCATAATGGGAATATAATGTGCTGCATAATAAAAATTACGATGTGAGATATCTCGATCATTTTAACATATAATGTACGATGTTATAAAACCAAGATATTTTTTCAAGATTATCTCATTCTTCGAAACAAAAGAGTTAACAATCATGCAAGGTGTTTCTTTTAATTTGCGATGTTAAAATATCTCTAATGAAGAATAATCTGTCAAAAAAAGACATTTTTATAAATGTTATTCAGTATTCAAACAGGATACATTACACGATACACTAATAGTTCTTATGTAAATGGCCATGTAGAGATTCGTATCGTATGAAAGTAACATAAATTATACTAAATGGAATCGTATAATTTTTAATATATTAGTCGATATAATTTGTTATTCTTAGAAAGAAGTATTAAGCTATTTATGTCGAGAAATTATTAATTTAGAAGATATTTTAATTTACGTATGAAAGATTATTAACAAAATATTCTCGAGTATTTCTTGTTTTTCATAATATATTTACAATAAATCTTATAAACTTAAAGTTACATCATTTTGATATAAGTATCTAATGATATCTAATGATATAAGTAGTTTTTTAATTTTTATAGTCAATCTATCCAATTATTTTTCTCACTAATCTTAATAAGCTTGAAATATGTTATAAAAAGTTTTATTTTGAGTAATCTTTTTCTTTTTAACCAATAATCGACTTTAATTTTCGTGTTTTTCACAAAAAAATTTTTGATATTTTACCATCGAATTCTGTCTATACATTCATAACAATATATATTATGTATATAATATGTCTTTTTTTAAAACTGATATCCAATCAGCTTTGTATAACAATAGGTGTCGAAAATTTACTTATGGATCTTTTTTATAGATTTCCTATGTAACGTATATATAACAGAAGAATTTTAGAAATTTAATGATTGTAATTTCGAACGCCCAAGATTTCTTTTATATTTTATTTCCGCATTCTGGGAATTCGAAAAAGGTATAATGCAGTATAATATCAAGAGTTTTTTGTGAATAATTTTTTGTTAATAATTCGAAAACTAAAGCCGACTGTATACTGTATAAAAGAAAAAATTGCTTAAAATTATGTCTTTTTATTGCTTAAAAATATGCAACATATTATTTCAAAGTAATTTAAAACTAATTTATAGATTCTCTAATTTTATTTAATATCAATATTTATTTTTCCATAAAAAATAACGAGTTGCATCAGCTAATGCATTAAAAATATGATTCCATTTACAGAAAAATCAAAAAATACAAAATAATACTACATAATAATAATGTATTTTTTTATAAAAATTTTGATTAGTTTTTATTAGACATTTTTGGGACACAAATATAAAATATATAAAATATCATTGTATTTGCAAAATGAATATCGATCATATATATATATATAATAAAAAATGATTATATAGTTTGAACAATTCTATTGAATTTTACAATTAATATATATCATATATATTTTTTGTATACAAAAAGTTTAACTTTGATATCAAACAATTTCTCCTTTTTTCTTCAAAGTTTGCATAAATCTGCTAATCATAATTTAAACAAAACACAGATTTCTCAGTCTTGTAGATCACAAAGCGAAGCAACATATATTGAATTCTTTCAAGTTTGTATTTTTAGTACGTAAAGGTTAAATTATCGATGAGTAATATTCTTGTCGGATTGCAGAGAACTAAATAATAACAGAAATATAAAAAGAATTGTTAAAAATAAAGCTTAATTAATTAAGCTTTATTATAAACTTATTGATACGATTGAATAATTTGAATATGATCAAATATAATAATATGAATATAACAATACGATCTCTGATGACTCTGATATTAACGGTGATTTACGTAACAAATATTGAAAAATGATAAGATTCTTTCTCAGAATCTTATTAAATGATATAATAATTTTTATATGCAATAATTTTTCTTAATGGTTTGAAAAAAATTTTTATATTTAATTATCTGGTATATTTTAAAATACTCTTAAAATTAAATTAAGATTAAGATTAGATGGAATGGATTTAGCAGAAAATGAGTCATAAAATTCTGAATTTCACTCGCAAGAATAAAATAAGATTTCCAGCTTTTCTTTCATTTTCCTCAATCAACCGAAATTGAATTAAGATTGATAGAGGTGATTTGGCAAAAAATAAGTCATAAAATTTTCTAAATTTTCACACTCAAGAATAATACTAGGTTTTTAAATTTCTCTCATTTTTCTAAACTTCCTTCCTTTCTACGAGAATAAATGAATTTAATTGTGCGTGACCTAAAGGAAATGTTGACATTCGAAAAGCTTAAGAATAATTGTGTTTAACAAGAAAAAAAATAGATGATAGCTCTTTTTACTGTTTTATGATATCGTTGACCTGGTTGGCGCGAGTTTAATTGCAAACTTTATTACACTCAAGAGAAAACATGCTTCCTTTCGCTAACTGACGATATAACGCGGAAGAGGTAGATTCGTCGAAAAGAGCTCGAACTATGTCATTCTAGGCGAATCCTAAAATATGTACCTAGTGGAAAAGAATGGTAGAGAGAGAAAGAAACAAATTGGAACGGAAAGTAGACGGAACAAGTAAAATTCCTGATTAAAAGAAAAGTGGAAATTATATTACACAAGAGGAAACCAGAAAAAAAGAAAGAAGGACATTCTGGGGAAATATGAAAGCAATGTGGATATAAATATAAAATATACAAAGAGTGTTAGATAACAAATGCGACCATAAGAGACCACGAAAAATAAGAAGGAAAAGATAAATCCAAATAAAAATTTCGTCAAAAGAATGAAGATACGATAATATTAAGCAATGATCACTGCATTGGATCAGTCATTTTAAATATTACTAATCGTGATTATGGCAAATAATTTGTAAGTGAAAAAGTATCTCGTATAAAAATTGATAGAGAAAATAACATAATTTGATATTACTTGTATTTGAAATGAATATAAAAAGATTAATTTTGTTTTTTAAATGGAATTATATATTTTTTAATATATTAATTAAGATTATTATTCCATAGAGAAAACTATAATATATAAAGTCACTTGTAAAAAATTATTAGTTTAGAAAACTTTTTAATTTAAATTTTATAAAATTTATATGAAAGATAAAGAAGATTTTTGTATTTATACTTTTCTTATTTTGAGTACGATAAATTTTACAATATTTAAGTCTTCTAAACTAATAATTATAAGGAACTTTTTAATAGTTTTTTTTTATATTTATATTGATTAAGTCTATTAAAAAAATACATGATGATGTTAAAGAAAATTAACTTTAAGATACATGTTCACTTGTAAAAAATTAATAATACTAATATAATTTTTGTAACATTTTTTCATAGAATAAATAATTTATAAATTTGGAATGATCATGATTATTTGATTTAATCTACAATAGAATAATTTAATTTACAATAGAATATCATAAAACAAATGGACATAATTTTTTTTTATTAAATCATAATTCCACAACGAACATGGGAAAATTTAAATATAATAAATTAAATTTATGACGAAATTTATTATGAATATATATTATGCGAATTTGTATGTTTTTAAATTTTTTATTTAATATCAAATTTATTTTATGAAATTGTATTCGAATTAAATTGTAAAATCGTTAATTGTATAATAACAATGTTATATTACTACATATTTAAGTTTTATACGAATACAGTGAAATATCTTTTAAAAAATTTTTCACAAAAGTTGTTTTATATAAAGAAATACATTATGCAGTATTAAATAGTTTTTTTTGTAAATAGATATATGAAGATGATTTTCGTTTTTTTTTTTTTTAGATGGAATTCTGTAAATTTGCATGCAATTGTAGTAGCTCGTTATTTTTTATAAAAAAAGTATCGAATTGTTTAGTTTAAAAGATACTTTAATTCGAAGTTAAGAACAAAGAAAACATGAACAGAAGAGCATTGCATCACATATTCCTTATCCTTCATATAATAAGAACTTCAAATTTTTTTTACAATATTTTCTAAACTAATGATTTTTCAACATAAATAGATTAATATTTTTTTTTAAATAGAAAATAATGTATAACAATAGTACATTAAAAATTATAAAATATTAATTTAAAGAAGATCACCTTTATATAATCTTTAAATGCAAAGAAATTAATAATACTGCTACTTATTTAAAAATTTAATAACTACATAATGTTTTATTTTCTCAATATCAAACAACTTGTAAGAACATCTTTTTCATAACATTCTTTTCTTAAAACTTATTTTGCTATATACATATACGAAAGGAACTTGTAATATTTATCAAAAGAAGTAAAAAAAATGTCCAATCGATATAGATCTTGCAATAATCGATTTTTATCATTGAAGAATTCACATTCGATATCCTGAGTGACTATATTAAATATAAACAGAAGAAAATTGAATCAAGAGAATATCAATTCAAAATTATCAATATAATTATTATTAATATTCTTAATATTAATATTAACAGAAATTACTTTATAGAGCAAAATAAAAACTATACAGATCAACACAAAAAATACATATTTCCTATTTTCATATTCGAATATATAAATATAGAATACGAATTGAAGATCCTTTTTACATTCAATATTAAACAAATGTTGAGTATTTGCACTTCGTTTGCGTGTATGATCTCTGTTAATATTAATTAATATTATTATTATTAATATTAATTATCTTGAGGTATTTTCGAACTAATCTCAATGTTTACATTCAATGTATATTTCGAAGAAGCTCACTCACAATATCAAATATTCATTAATAATAAAAATCAATTTAAGATAAAAGATAAAAGAATTTTTAGAAATTTTGTATAAAATTTTATATTAAGGATTGATCGAACCTATATTTGATTGATTGGAAATTGAAAATTGATTGGATCTATATTTTTTGCTCCTCTTGGTGCTTTGATAAGCCCTGGAAAAAAGTCTTGAACTCTTTTTTTTTTAACACTCTACATATGAATAGAAATGGAAATGTTATATAACAAGCGAGATTTTAAAAACTTTAATTAGTTCATTATAAGATATATTTGCCACCAATATATGAAATAGTTCAATCAGAAATTAAAAATTTGTTGGACGTGGCGCTTGTTCGCATTCTATTTACCTAAATTCGAAGATATTTATCTAAAGGAAACAGTTTGAGCGATCGATGGAATCGGAAAATTCATTCGGTAGACCAATTAACGTCTAATTACGAGCAACGCGGAGTGGATATACGAGCAGAGCGCTCGTTGCATACCGGAATTCGGAATTTAGGACAGCAAGATCGGATAATTCGGCCTGGCTCGCGGAACAGATGATTAACCCAGTTTTAGGAAAAGTAAGTTTTACCAGGTTAATAGCTTCCGGGCTGATAAGAGCGAGTATCACCGCACCCTATTTTTTTTTTTTTATCCTCTTTTTTTCGCCTTTTCTCACTTATTTTACGTTAGAAGCACATACCAATTCCACGACAGATCAGGATGATTAACGTTGCTCCGGTTCCATCGTGAAAAACTAACATGCGATCCCATCTCGTAATTTTTCGCCAGTTTTTCTTCTATTTGGACGATGTGACGCGCGAATTTTTCATTGGCTGATGAACACGCTTGCCTGTCGCTTGGGTTTTCGTGTCGTCACTGGAAAAGACGAATGATTACTTCCTTGAACTTTTTCTGTTCTTTTTCTTTTTCTTTTTTTTTTTTTCTTGGATTCGTTTTAAGATGTAGACAGAAAGAGAAGAAGATTTTGCGAATAGAATTTTTGTATTGCAAAAGTTTAATTACTCTTAGTGATTCTCCTGGATTTAAAATTTTATATAAAATGTAATTCATTATACAAATGATATCAGGAAGATTTGAAATAATATTTATCTAATTTAATTGAATATAATAAGATAAAAGTCGAATAACGAAATTATATAGGAGACTTCATTTTAAAGCAAATTAAGTTTAAAAATTTTTAAAATAAAAATGAAATTAAATAAAAAAATGTAGAATAAATTTTTTTCTATATTTAAAAATTAATTATTAAGAAAATCGAATTTGAAATCTCGATTTTCGCGAAAACAAAAATTTGTTATAAAAACAAGCTATAAAATTTTATTCTATATTTTTTTGTTTATTTTGATGTGTTCTTATCAAAATACTTCATTCATGTCCAATTAAGAATTAATTAATTTCATTTGGTATTTTAAAAATTTTTAAATTTGATTTATTTAAAAAGCCTCGTATGAAAAAATGTATTATTTCGTTTTATTTTGAGCTATAAATATAAAGCTTAAATTACAATCAGTTGGCCTCATCGTGATTTTCATATTTACAATTTTTGAATCCTGATTTCATATTTATAATTTTTAAAGAAAACATTTAAAAAAGGATTTTTAAATATAATATTCACATGATATAAATATAAAAATTGTCATCAATAATAAGTTTCAATAACTTGGCCTAGAAAACAAAAGCAGAAATATAAAAGCCACATTATTATTTTTCTTTTTTTCTTTTTTTTTTTTTCCTTTGCAAACTTGTTTTTTCCAATACACATTTGTCGAAAGATTCCTCGCTTATTTCTATGAATTTGAAATGTATTATTATAAGGATATTATTTTGAGCAACTTTTATTTATACAAATATTTGACTTCAACTTTCAATTCTCAAGTTACGTGCAAAAGTATTTTCCAGGCTATAGATTGGGCTAACTGGTTTAGATAAGATTTATTTTATGTTCGACTAAGGTTTATAATCATTTAAGATATTTATATTGTAACGAAAGCATATTTGAAATTAATGTTACGTGTACTTATGTATATATACTACATCTCACACAAGGATAATTTTACGTAAAGCTAAGAGATTGCAATTTAACAATAGTTCATTCACAATGTTTATGAAATATAGAACTACATATGAATATTTATTGATATTCACATATAAAATACGAAACAAATTTACAATGGAAAGTATATAAATTTTTTTTTTTTCAAGATCATTAGAGATCATTATTCTTTTCTATTATTGAATCAGTTCAAAAGTTTTAATAGGTTTATTGTAAATAGTGTGATCGCCACTATATTATAGAAACAGTTTATTGTGTTTAAATATTAAATATATAAATATAATATAATTCATTAAAACTTTTACATTTATCTAATATTTTTATAAGAAATTCTACTTTAAGATCTATTGTAGTATGGCCATATTTTTATGTAATTTATGTCAAATATGTAACAATTTATTAAATGTATTTTTTAATAGACTAGTATAAATAGGATTAATGTTACGTGTACAAAAATGCAATTGCCATAAGATGGATGGGTAAAATATGAAAAAAAAATATTTTAAATAGAATGTAAAATTTCGATAAATAAAATATTTTTATTTTGATAACTTGAATTTAATTTATTGAATTGAATTGAATTTATTAACTTTATATTTTATATAGGTATTTAAAATATTTCTTAACTTGTAAAATATTTCTTATGCCTATAGAAATAAATTAAAAGAAGAAATCTTTTTATTATAACTTTTAGTTTACTATTTTTATTATATTTAATTATTTTGTATCTATCTTTTACAGAAGAAAATTTTCTGAAGTTCAAATTTTAAGTAATTTGAATTCATAACTATCACACTTTTGCAGTCAATTTGATTTATAATAGTATATGTAATATTTTTATTAGAAACAGAGATAAATAAAGGAAAAAAGGAGCCAAATCGTGCAATGCGATACATGTATTCTTCTTTCTTAATAAAGTACAAATAAAAAATTGGTGAAATATAAATATAATAAATAAGCTATATATATATATATATATATTATAATATTTTTTAGAAAAAATAATCGCAAGAAATGACACATGTAAAATTATATGATTCTATTTAAAAAAAATGAAAAATTCACTTTCATATAATCTTCATGTATCTAAAGAAAAATTAATTAAAAATAGATTAAAAATAGATCCTCTTTGAAATCATTTAATTCTTATCTAAACTATTTTCTTAGACAGTGAGTAGAAATAATTTGCATTTATTGATTAAAATTGGACATCTTGTATAATAATAAAATAATCTCTGTATAATATGAAAAAAACATAACTGATCACCGGCTATTTATATCAAGAGAAATGATTAACATCACACATTTTAAGATTAATGAAACCAATTCTTTAAAAAATTCTTTTCTTTTTTACATCACAAATCTTTTACAAATATTTATTATTCAACAATCTATTACAATCTAATACAGTTACAATCTAATACAGTTGTATTATTATTCTGCCAGTGTAGAATTATATATATTATATCAATATGAATTTAATAATGAGTAGAAAAGGAAATAACAAGAAGACGTTTATCATGATTGTGATTGAAAACCGGACCGATAATAAGGTGACGTTGACGCGATAAAAGTGACACCAGACGCGATTTCCTTGCTCAGCATTTCTGGGCTCGGACAAGGTGTTAATTAACGCTAATTAATTCCAGAGAATGCTAATCACCGTTAATTGATTCGATGCTAATTAAGCCTTTTCTCGACGATCACTTTCTCTTCACTCCTGTACGTATGTCTTTAAACACGATCGATCAATCGAGACGTGTAATCTTTTTATAAACATGCTAGAAGATAAATATATTCGGTTACAAATATGTTCTTTCAATAATTTTTAATAGTGAATTCAAATTGTTTCTTCTATTTCGAATCGTTGAAAATTTCGACTGTTCGCCGAAGAATTTGGAAGAATTCCAAATTCCGATAAATTCGTGAAATATTTTCATTTGATTTCTTCTTCGGGATAAAGTTACAAAAATATGGTCACAAAAATATTCGGATATTAATATAATTTTGTGTGTTATTCTCTCATTATATATTGAAAATATATAATGAACAAAAACATGTATTATACTAAAGTTTCTAGTTAACAAAAATATAAAAATTAAGTTTATATATGTATATATTATAAATTATTTATGTCATACATATATCTATTTAAATGATATAAAAGAAATTATGGATAATTCTGTAATCATATTCAAAGATTTAACGAATTTATAATAGAAAAATAACAATAATAATAAAAATATTGATTTTGATATTTTTTTAATTCTATAATACATTTTAGGCAGTTTAAACTATTTATATATAACAAATTATTTATTTCTATTTTGAAGATAAATTTATCATTTTATTTTAATGTTTGAATCATCTTAACCTCCTACCTAAGAATATGCAAATATACAAAACTTTTTATTTTAATGTAATAATTTACATTTACAACATGTTACCAAATATTCTTATAAACTAAATTTTTTTTCCGTTTATTTTCAAATAATACATTATTAGATTTTATATTTTTGAAACATAATTAATCAATAAATTTTATATATTTGTTCTCTATATATTTCATTGTAATATACTTTTATGTTAATATATACAGATATCCCCTCCAAAATTGTAAATCTAATAATATCTAAATATAATACAAGATAAATCGAAGAAATAAATTTTTATAATTTCATTTTTTTTTATGATTTAAACAAAGATATATATATGAAATAAATATTTTTAGTAATATAACATAATATACACTTCTTTTATTCATTGTACATTTGTATTTCATTTCATTTTGACAAAATTAATTTTCTCAAATATTATTACTTATAACGAAAAATGTTTTACATGAAAATTGATGCAGAGCATAGTATATAAAATTATACTAATCCGAATATTTTTGTATATATATATGTTCAATAGATGGTTATTCAAGGATTCTTGTGCTTGGTTTTTTTTTTTAATATGGTTTAATATGATTTAATATGCTATCATAATCAGCAGTCTGATCAGTGAAATTAAACTACATTGGACGAGGACATGGTTCCTAAATGGATTCACCGTTTAATGGACCATCAAGCAACTTTGTATGATGTCGATGTCATTGGTAGTTGCAACTCTATCTAAAACTATAAATTCTTGAATAACAATCGATAATAATTCTGCTTGGATAATATTCTGCATTGAAAGTGTTAAAGTTGAAATATTTTTCGAAAGTGTTGATCGTTCAAATTTAGATTATTCGCATTGCTAGACATTATAATAAATTCTTCGGTGTGAAGGTGAAAATACGCGTTGATATATTTAGAATTTTCAATACCGTCCAATGCACATTTACATATATCTACATTATTATTCATTTAGTTTTTGTTTTGAATAGTTTGGTTGATTTGATAACAATGGTATTTGAATTTTAGCAAGTTGCAAAAGTTGTTGAATTATTAACAATAAACAATATTTATTACTTTCTTGTGAAATCAATGGATCGATAAATTAAAAAATTAAAATTATCTGTATGTATTAGATTTTTTTAATCTTTAATTTTTTTTATCTACATATTTATCATTGATAAACTAAGAGTTGATAAATTTGTTGATAAATATTAAGAAAATCTTATCGAAATTTTAATAAAAATAATCTTTCTCATAATTAGATAGCTCATAAATGATAAATAATTAATAAATTGAACAATTTAAAAAAATATAGTTTATCAAAAAATAAAAGAATAATAATAACAAATAAATAAATAAAATTTTGTATAACGGTATTCTTCTGTTCATAAATATAATAATTTCAAAAATAAAAACATTGTACATTATTTCGTACATAATTTCAAAGTTAAAATATATTCTGTCAAAATTATATATTTGAAAAGAGAATAATACAATTTAAAAATTATAATTTTTATTCGATTAAAAACGCGTAAAAATATACAAAATTGGATGTATATTGTATAGAAATTCGCTTAGAAAATTTTAATATAGTAAATTCTAACAATAAAAAAGCAACAATATTTTTTGTATTATGTAGTTATTTAATAAGTGCAAATTTTAAATTATATTATTTATTCAGTAAGTGTGAAGTATGTTCAAAATTTTTTTAATATTTAAAAATAAATGTACTTTGACTATATGTATCTTTGCAAATCGAAATTTAAATAAAAAAATTCGATAATTAAATAATTTAAATAAAAGCTTCTTAAACTTGAAATTAAAATTTCAAAATTTAGATATTCAAAACCTACAATCGATAGAAAATTTATTATTATTATTATTTAAATACATGTATATATATATATATATATATATATATAAAAGCCAATGCTAAAAAACCAAAGAATTTTATCGAAAGAATTGCTAATCTAATATATGATTTGATTTAAAAGAATATATTCGAATAATAAAATATACAAATATAAACATTTAATGAAAAAATTATTTCTCGATTCTAATTCTACAACTCGATAAACTTAGTAAAACTAGTCACGGTTTCCATAAACTATTAATGAAATCTCAAGTAACAGAAAATAGCAAAATTTTCATCCAAGAATAAAAGAGTCTCGATAGTTAGCTCTTCTATCGTTGAAAGAGGTATGTTCTATCCGTACGTTTTCGACTTAATCGGCGAGATATCGGATTTCTGGAGGACGTTCGATGAAGTCGTTAAAATACTTGATCGTTATGTTTGCATAGTATCGACACAGACCTTATGAACGATCAGTTGAATAGAAAGGCCGCGCGTGATATAATTTCGCGATCGTGCTGCCAATTTGTTCAATGCTAACCACATATGTAATTTTAACGTCCTTGATAAACTGTACCACTGAGCCCATTTCATGCCGTGGACCGTAATTTTATGGTCGATAGATCATTTATCGCCGATGAAATCAATTTGACGCCTGATCTTGTTGCTCGTTTATTGTTTCAAGGAATAAAACGGACATGTAAATTGAATCATAATTCAATCTATTTTGATTCACGTGATTCTTATTTAGTTGGTAAAAAAGTAATTGATAAAGTTTTATAATAAATTATAACTATCAATGATAAAATTCGTTTTCTTCGAAACGATACTTATATTGCAATAATTGAATATTTGATAATGTGTAGGATATTTATGTCGATTACTGTGTATTCTCTTAGCATCGCTTTTAAAATCTTCGTTAAAATAAATATTTTTGTTTATTTCATTTCTATTGAAAATATAATTTAATTTTTAATAGAATTTATCTTCTATAATAGAAATTTTTGCAGAAAAATTAAAATAATTTCAAGTAATGAAATAAAATATTCATATTACAATGAAAATAAAAAATTTATGAGCAGTTACTGTACATTTTAAAAGAAAAACTAGTGAATATAGTTTAATTACTATGCTCTCTTATATTTTAAATATTAGTAATGATAATGAATTGTATGGTGCTTCATATGCTGTTTACTACAAAATAAAATTATCTTATAATAAAAAAAAATTTTACCAAAGATAAATTCATTTGAATAAAAAGTTCTTCGAATAATCGATCAAAAAAAAAAAAATTTAATAATATATCATAAAGTAATTAACAATTAAATAATTTTCAAATATGAATGTTTATTATATTAGAGGATATATGCATTACAAAAAATAAATCTTTTAATACATTAATACGTTAATTGTAATAGTCAGTTTTAAATATACTTTCCGTTTTAAATAATCAAACTTCAAATAATCGACATTTAAATAATCAAAATTCTATTGCACATAATTTTTTTATTTTTAACAGTAAAATTTTGTGCAAATTATAAAATTTAATTTTTGACACTGATTAGATTATAATTATACCTATCTTTTTATTTTAATTTATTTTATATATATGATAAAAAATTTTTACATTCTTATTGTTTTAAAATATAATAAAATAAAATATGTTATTTTCTATTATATTAAAATATATAATATAATATATAATTATTTATAAAATTATTTATTTAATTCTTCAATTTTTGCGTTCTTAGTGCACAATATTTCTTATATTATTGTGAAAAAGAATTAAAGAAGAAGAAATATTGAGATGTTTATAATGGCAAAATTACAAAAAGAAAATTAATGTTAAGAAAAAATCAAATTTGTATTCTTTAGATATCTATATTTTCTCATTTTGAATTCCATATATATATTTGTAGAACATACTATCTGTTTCAATTTAAAAAGTTATACATCTTTGAACATACTGTAGAGAACAACTTTTGTTAAACTTATATTCTTCAAATGTACCTATCATTCTTTTACGTTTGAATGCTTCGAATGTAAGTGTACTACATGTTTTAGTTTCTAAAGCTATCTACCTTTAGGCATGTTATGATATCTTTACTTATTCTTGTACGAAGACTTCAAACGCGTTACTTTTTCCAATATTTTATCGAAACAACTTCAAACATAGTATATATTGTTGTGTTCCACTTTCAAAATCCATTTTCCATTCCAAAAACTAATGATTTTTTATCTATGTATGTATATTAAATGTATATATAAATAATTATATATAATTATGATCTATATTATATGAATAAATATAATAATATTGATAATTATATAAATAATTATACAAAATATAATAATTTGTGAGATTCATTTTAAATGTTGAATGTATCTAAAACTAATGAAAACCTTTTTTTTTAATCTTTGATCCTCGCATGATTTGATTTATTTTTAATCTAATTAACTTAACCATTAATAATAAATTATTAATTAATCAATTGTTATTAATCAATTAATTATATAAATCAAATAAATCTTTCTTAGAATCGCTTTTGACGTATTAATTATCGTATTCCAAAAATTAATTTGAGTATATACCGTGAGTATATACTGATGGTATATACTATATTAATATACTATATTTATTAAAAACTGATAATTACTTAATATTCTTATTGAAAAATTGTAATCTAATTTTAAAAACATGATCAAAGACAAAAGTAATCAAAAGGACGTTATAATCAATAGGAAAGATAAAAAATATTATTATTTTATTTATTTATTATTAAAATACAATGCATGGAATATAATGATTAGACAAATTAAAAAATATTAGACAAATAAGAAATGCATTAAAAAAACATGATTTATATATTTGTCATTATGAAATCAAATTATCTATTTAATCAAATGAAAATATGGTAATTTATTAAAGTTTTTTTATCTATATTTAGTTTCTTTATATCAGCATAATTAGAAAGTATTTTATTAATATTTTTTTTACATTATTTATTGTTATAACTTGATTTATAATTCATGAAAAAAGTTATCAATCAGATTCAATGTGACATCATTTTAATATAGTTATATTATATATATATATATATATAAAATATTATTTATATTTATTTGTTGAAATTAATAGAATACATAAAATAAAAATAAATAACAAAAATATATTCAAAATTATTTATTATTCAAATGAAACAAAAGCAAACAAATTTTCAATCAAATTTTTTAATATTTATACAATTATTAGGAAAATATTTTATTGTATATTATTACATCATAGCACGAAAGAAATTAAATTTTAAAGTATAAATTTAAGAAAAAAAAATTTAGGAAAATATTTCTTTCTAAATTTTTCTTCGATAATTTTATATTTTTTCTTAATTTGTCTTTATTTTATATTTTTTAAGAAAATAATTTTTTTTAACTTCATAAGTTTTCAATTGTATTTAAATTTGTTAAGATTGTTCAGTCATTTTATTGTTGTTTTCTTATAAAAATTTCTATATTATTTTCCAATATATTATATTCCAATACAGCTATTATCATTTTGGAAAAAATCTTCAAATCTGCAAATTTTTAATATTTGCTACTGAAAAATAATCTACACATATTTATTACATATTTATATTTATTATTTAAAAATACATATATACACATATTTGGCAAATTATTACATAATTTTTCAGTATCTATATAGATATTGAATTCCAAATCTTGTATTCTGAATATTTTTTTTTAAATTTGAACATTTTTCGTGAAATTTTATCAAATGAAAATATGCTTCTATCAAGCATAAAAAATATATATGCTTCTATCAAATATGTAACATACATTTCTTACGTTATCTTTAACTCCAGCATCTCATTCGAAAATCATTTTCGATTCTTTGATCACTGACACATTGTTTTCATATTGTAACCGTTTCTTTTTATGTTCTTTCGCGAGGAAAAATTTTGTTTTCGCTTTATAAAATATTTATTCTATTTTTAATGAATACGATCGCGAACGTTTTCTGCCTATTGCTCATTAATTTTTTTTGACGTAGCATATTAGTAGCGTCTTATATTTTTGTCGATTGCAATTTTCCATCATTTTGTTTTATCGTCACACACGGACGGTCACATTTTTTAAAGATACTGCCTGTTTCATTATATATTTTTTTTTCAAATAATTGATAGCACTTTGATTATATCCAATCATTTTTGTAATGTTTCTTTGAAAGATTCCTTGCTCGAGAAATTCAATTACTCTTCTTTTCATATCGTTTGACTTATGATGACGTGGTGGTATTTCGCATATACAATGTATTGCGTGTACACTTGTTTTTCATACTTTATCAATGTTCAATTTCGAAAATCTAATTCGTTTTATTGAGATTGTTGCCCGAGTCATTATCGAAAACTTTTTTTTATGTAAAATTTTTTTTTGTTCTCTTTTCAATAATAAATCATAATTTTAAATAGCTTATTTTATAAACTTTTTTTAATCTCTCATTTTCAGTTTTAACAATTCGCGATTAGAATTTATCACGTTATTGAAGAATTTTACTGAGCGAGCTGTTTTACCGATTGACACGATCGTCGACTCGCCGCTTCGTTTTATTAAGGTCAAAGGATAGTCGGCTGATACTAAAGGTTGATTTACACCGCAGCGCGCCAGTAACGGTACGGTCACGGTACGTTGTCCGTGGAGTCGTGCTCCTGTCATAGTCACCGGTGTATAGCAGCGATACAGTGCCAGTCGCACAACGCCGGTCATTTCTCTCTCCACTCTAATTTCCCTAAGCGTATTCATGCCCCGGATCCGATGCACACCGACTACCGGTCTCATTAAATATTATTCATCGCGCCTCCATCGCGTA
>NW_025220694.1:1860538-1979279 GCF_014066325.1 Apis laboriosa | reverse complement strand
CCTCTCGCATCGCAAAGATTCCTTCTCTCGCGCAAAACGGAGAGGAAGAAAAATTGAAAAAAAAAAACTAAGAAAAATAGAAATACCGAAACTTCTCGATTTTCTCGTGATTGAAATGGTAAGTGTTCGGTATGTGGGGGGAGGGGGGAGGGGGGAGGGGGAAACGAATCGATTCGTTTTAATTGTTAGGCATGTACGTTTATCGCGACGGGGGGACGGGAAGGGGGGAGGAGGGAGAGGGAGAGGGAGAGGGAGAGGGAGAGAACGAGAGAAGTGTTAGGCCGTATCGGCCAGCAAACAACACGTTTGTTTCTTGAACGAAGCGGAGTTCGATACACGATTATTATGACCCGCGACGAGCCTTGAACTTGCCCTACGATAAGCGGAGCTGCTTACGAGACGGCGACGCCGCGCGGCTGTTTGTTGCACACCGCTCTGCACACGCTCTTGCCCGCGAGTTTGCCATTAAATTGACTCGCGTACTCGGGTACAATGACCCCGTGCATTCGAGTTTTCGAAACGAGACTCTTCGTGTCTACCACGCGGCTCGTACTCGCTTTCGATGGCTTAATTGCGTCAAAACAAGATGATTGAAAGATGATTTGTTATTATTGTTATTATTACTTCTTCTTTTCTTTTCTTTTTTTTTTTGATTTTTAATAAGATTTTGACAAGATTCGTGGAATCGGCGATATCGATCGAAAGTTTTTTTATCGAATAGTTCCGAAAGGTTGATTGCGATTTCGAAAGTAAAATGATCGAGAGGATTTATTTTTGTTTATTTCTTCTTTTTTTTTTTTAATTTTTAATGAGATTTTGGTAAGATTCGTGGAATCGATGATTGGATTTTTATCGAGAAAATTGACTGCATCGAAAATAAAATGATCGAGATGATTTATTTTCGTTTTTTTTCTTTTTCGTTTTTTAATAATTTTGATAAGTTCGTGTCGAATCGATGATACGCGTTTTATCAAATAGTTCAAAAAGTTAATTGCGTAAAACGATTGATTTATTTATTTATTTTCCCGTTTCTTTTTCACTTTTTTTTTTTTTAGTAATTTTGATAAAGTTCGTGGAATCATTGTGACACGTGAATTTTATCAAATGGTTTTATCGAAAAGTTAAAACGATCGAAAGCTATTATTACTTTTATGTTGAGAAAACGTTGAGAAAAAATATTAAGAAAACTCGAAATATTCGATAATCATGTTTGCTGTCGAAATTAGAAATTCGTGGAATAAACATTTTTATCATATATGAAAAACTCGAAGAAGTTGAAGAAAATTGAATAATTGTTTATTGCGATGACTGAATTGCAATTGCAAATAATTTAAACCATCTTATTATAACGAGGAATGCAATTTTACTATTCAGGATCAGTAGTCGAGGAATAATACATTTAATATAATCGCGGGGTGGGGGATACTTGCGACAAGTTATTGGTAAATCGGCGCTGTTAGAATGACACGTAATTCCCTGTTATATCAACGTCAATGATACATACGAGTTTATTTTATTCGAAAAAAAAAAAAAAAACGTCACAGCCTTGCTTTCTTCCAACGATTTCCATATAACTTTTCACTATCGCAAATAAGCGAACCATATAACACATATATAACACAAATGCATAATTAACGATAACTCTAGCTCGCAACGCAATGCCTCCGATAAATAAAAGGAAGTAAATCATTTGCATTATTTCAAAAAAAAAAAAAGAACAAGGAAAAAAAAATATCTAACCTTTATACACCTTATTTTAAAAATCTAAATTAATTAATCTCTTGTTTCGTTAAAACAAAGATCACATTTTCGAGAGATCGATTATTATTATCTAACTCTCCAAACAACAAATACAAAGAGCCAAAAGATTATCTTCGACAGAATTATTTTTCAGAACGCATAAAATTACTTTCAAAATATACGTGAAAAAATATATACAAGATGAATTGAGATAAAAATGAGTAAAAACGAATTGAAAATACGTAGAATAAATTTATTGCAAAATTATCTATTTGAACACAGCTCAAATCCTTCGCTACGAAAAGCGATCGAGCAGCCAAACAGCGAGGCAACCAACCAACGAGCCAGTCAACCTACCAACCCCCTATTCAATGTCGCTACAATAATAAACCACCTCGGTTATCTGTATTTCTGTATTTCCCTCTGGGATTCTCGCCACATTCAGGCAATCGGGGCCAAGTTCAGCTCTCTCTCTATCTATATATATATACGCGACGACGGTTCTATAACGCGGCTGGCGTGGCTGGGTGTTTATCCTATACCCTGGTTGGCATCCCGCGCCCCCCCTCCCCTTTCCCCCCAACGGGCCGCGTGCACCTGGATTTTCACGAATTTCGAGCGGAAACACGGCGGCCGACAACACCACCACTCGCCCTCCCTCGCCCCCGCCCCCGATGTCGCGTGCCAGCCAACCTTCATTTTCGCGCCCGTTTTCGACCCGCCACCCCTTCGATCCGCTCGTTCTCGCGGAATTGCTCCAGTTACGCGAACCTGTGTGGCGGCGCAACAGGATTCCTCTTCCAGCGAAAGTGAATCGAGATGGAACGTGGTTTTCAACTTTTCGAGGTTTCGTCGATTTAATTTTTTTTCCTCTTTTTTCTTTTTTGGAGAAGAGGTTTTAATTTGGGTAAAGTATCGTTTTGAGAGATGGTCTCGAGGGTTTTGCGAAGTTTTGAGGTTTTTAATAAAAAGTGTTATTTCTTTTAATTTTTTTTTTTTCTTTCTTTCTTTCTTTCGTTATGACGCGATAGAAAGTCGCATTGGATGAATTTTTGGACTAAACGTAGATTAATGATTGGTTTAATGATTGGTAATTAAATTGGAATCTTTGAAGCTCTTTTTATTCGAAGAAGCTTGTAAATGTACGTGTAAATTCTTCCAATCGAGCGCAAAGAAAATTTTCAGTGAGTAATTGAAAAAGAAAATGAAGTGATTTACTCGTTATTTTTATAAGAAATAACGTTTCGCATAGATTAATGCATTAAAAAATTATACGATTCAATTCCCGTCTGAACCTTTTTCTATACAATTATAACGTAATCACCATTAAATCGGATATCCAAAGTACAAACGTTAATATCAGATTACAAAAAAAAAAAAAAAAGAACGATAAACCTCGAACGTTCGACGAGAATGACTTTCTCGAAAGAAAGAAGCTACACAGAAGATATCGTCGAAATTGGAGAAAGTCTATGTTCGATCTTTATCGAATCTATGAGAGAAGAAATGAGAATCGAAGAGAAATGAGAATGCACACGCCACTTACCTTCTTCTCGGTGAGCTTCTCGCACCGCCTCATCTTGCAGATCTGATGGCTCTTGTCGTTCCGGCAGGGGGCGCAATCCCCGCAGTTGTCCTTGCGCTGGCACCCGATGCACTCGCCGCACCTCTTGCGCTTCTTCTTCGCCGGCTTATCGCTCAGCCCACCGTCCCCGTCAGCGTCGGCCATCCCACCGCCGAGGTGATGGGGCCCCCTGTTCGCGGTGGACGAGACCGCGGCTACCTGGCCGGAACTCTCCACGTTCCCGGCCCCGGCGCTGTCCTCGGACTCCATCGAGCCCGCCCTTATTTTTCTCCGCTCCTTCTTCCTCCCATCGATCCCGACCGGCCTGGACGTCGGCGACGAGTCGAGCACCGTGGACATCGGGTTCTGGAAGTTGGCGTGATGCAACTGGGGATACTCGGGCTTCACCACGGTCAACACGGTGTGATGGGGATGGCCGGGCGGCGGGGGCGGGAAAGCCTGGACCGGGCTCGAGCCGAGCAACTGGATATGCCTCTCGTCGAGCAGTTGCTGCTGAAGGGCGGGCACCTCCCTGGCCTGGACGGGGGCAGGGACCAACGGATAACCGACGCTGCCCCTGTGAGGATGGGGCGCGGGCAGCGGCGTGCCGAGCGTGTGGAAGCTTGGCAGTCCGACCGCCGACGTGACAGGTGGAGAGTGCGATATCGAGGCTGGCGACAATGGAGTGAGCGCGGTCAATTGGGGCTCTGCCTCGCTAGGCGCCGTGAACTGGCTCGCGAAGCTCGGCAGGCCCTCGCCCGGGGCGGCCGCGGGGCCACCCCCGCCCCCGACCGCGTTCTTCGACTCCCACGGCCTGTACTGGCTCGCGAGCACCACCTCCCCCCGTGAATCGATCAACCGGCCCGTCAGTCCCTCGTAGTAGTCCCACGAGGACGTGAGCCCGAGCCCAACGTCCTGCGAGTGAAGGGTAGTCAATGTTGTCGAGCTGTCCATCGCGTTGTCCCCGGCGAAGCTGCTGAACGGCGGCAGGTGACGCGCCGGATCACCTGGGCCGACCGAGCTCGGCGAGGTCGCGACCGCCGCCGGAGGGCTTCCCGTTACCCTCTCGGTGGCGACCACCTCCTTCGTTACCTCGGCGCTCATCTTCCCCGCCACGTCATCTCGACCACGTGAACCCCCTGGCGGGCAGGAGGCCGCGTTATTATTCCGCTTCTATCGGGTGTCGGGTGTGCGTTGTCGGTCGGGATAAAGAGGGGGGAGGGAGGGTGGGAGGGAGGGAGGGGGAGGGGGGCGGCAAGAAGGAACGTTGCGAACGACGACGACGACGACGACGACGACGATGATGACGATGATCTGGTCACGCGCGAGATCTTCCAATTCTTTTTCTTCTTTCTTTTCCTTCCTCTCTCCCGATCCTTGGCCGGATCTTTCGCGGATCTTGGTATTTTCACAGATCGTGACTCGACGCTCGTTATCGGGATTATTGGCTGTTCTCCGACCGTGCACCGTTTATCCTCGCGCGTGACATCTGAGGGGGCCGAATTTTCCCTCCCTCTGCCTCCTCGTGATCTTCCGTTTCCTTTCCTAGGTGTGCCTCGCTGATATTTCCAGTAATATTTCCGGTGGTATCTTCGTGTATACGTGTGCTATTTTGTGTGTGTATATCGCCTTTGTGTGTCTGTGTGTATATCAATGTGTATACTCGCTTTTTCCTGAATTTCTTTTTCTTCTTCTTTTTCTTTTTCTTGTTCTTGTTGTTGTTGTTGTTGTTGTTGTTCTTCTTCTTCTTCTTCTTCTTCTCGCCTCTTGTTTTTAGAGCTCTTTTTTTATTTCGCTCGCTCGCGCTCACTCTCGTCGTTATTTCTCACTTTCTCTCTCGTTCTCTCGTTCTCTTACGCTCGCTCTTTCTTTCTCTCTCTCTCTTTCTCTCGCTCTCTCTCTCTCGCTCTCTCTACCTCTCTCTATAACTCTATTTCTGTCGTTTGTACTCAACAGGTTTAGGCTACGAACTGAAGTAGATCGGTTTCTCTGGGAGTAATTATATGCGAGTCCCCTTTTCCGGATATATAGGGCGGCCTGCGTTCTCTCCGTCTGTCTTTCGCTTTGGATGGGACTCCTCTCTTCTTTCCTTAATTAGATACTCGTACGCGCTCTCTCACAAGTGCGTTTTTTTTTTCTTCTTCTTCTTTTTCCTCTTTTTCTCCTTTTATTTTTTTTTTTCCCCCTCTTTTTTGAAATCAAAAAAAGAACGTCAACCCCTTTTTTTTCCTTTTAGCTTGTTTATCACGTAATAAACTTCTTATTGTAAGCTTAGAAAATTTTGTCGATTTGTTTTTTTTCGCGTTTTTATTATTTATTTATTTTTTTTTTTATTTTTTACTTTTTTTTCTTTTTTATTATTTACTTCTTATGCTTTTGTGTTCTGATTTTTTTTGTTTCTTTTGTATTTTTTCCTAATTAAATTCCTGCTCGCGAAGAGATCGCCGCTCGTTTAGCTCGGTTAGTGAGTAATATCGTTAGCTGAGTGATTAGTAGAAAAAAAAAAAAAATGGTAGATTCTTTGGTTTACGGTTTTTAACTTCTTCTTTCTTCTTTTTTCTCGCCCCTTTTTTTTTTTTTTTTTTTTTTTTTTTTTTTTTTTTTTTTTTACCTGCTCTTAAATGTACAACAATCGTGTTAAATTTTTCTCTCTGTTTACTCTGTACCCTCTTTTTCTATTTTTCTCTCTTTCGATTTGGCACTGGCGGACTTTTTTAATTTTTTTTTTTTTTTTTCTTTATTTTGTTTCAGATATACTTTGTACACTAATTAGATACTATAGCTCTTAATGTTTTGTTTTTTCTCTGAACTTAAGCTCTTGAAATAATTTTTCTTCTTTTTTTCTCGTTTTTCTCTCTCTCTCTCTCTTTCTTTCTTTCTCTCTCTTTCTCTCTTTCTCTCTCTCTCTCTCTCTTTCTCTCTTTGTTTTACATCGATATAAACACACTAATTACTTCTTTCGCGCTTCGTAAGAAAATAGAAATCACTTGAGGTTAATGTGGCTTGTTAGAAGGCGGTTGATTTGTACGATCTGAAACATAAAGATGCAATATAACAATTATTTCTTAATTATTTCTCAACCGTGTAATTAAAATTACCGATCTTAATTTATATATTCCATACATAAAATTCGCACACACGCTTATCACATTTCGTCGTTCATTTTAATATTTCGAAATAACGCTTATAATTTTTCACGATATAAATAAAAAAAAAAATCGACTGAAAGAATCTTTCTACGAATAATTAAACATTTCGAAAAATATAATATATTTCAGTGAATCTTGAATCTTGAGAGAAGAGTCTTAGAATCTTTGAATCATGAAGATTTCCTCTGATCGGTATCTTCGATCGAAAAATTCGATGTAAAGAAAATGGTAACGAGACATTGTACGAGGTTATATATTTATATTTTTCCAAGAAAATTCTGTAAAGAATTCTTCAAAGAAAGAAAAATTCACGAGTCATTTTTCAAGTGTAAATACATTTGAGAGTTTTGTTTTCATGTATTTTAACAAGATATCAGTTAATATTATACACAAGCTATTACAATTATGCAATTGCTATTCCATTTTCGAAAATTTTCAATATAACATTATATATAATTCATATTTCGAATTGACATTTGTCTTATCAATGTATAATTAGTAACATATGTTATTTACATATATAATTTTATTATTTCAATTAGGCATTAATTTAACATTAGAAATAAATATAAACGTTTCCAAATTAGAATAAAACAACGCAGTTTTAAATACATAATATATAGATACAAATATTTCGACTTGTATAAAATTATATTTACATCTCGATTTTACAGAGATTTTTCACAACGAAATATACAAAAACGTTACGCAATCTTATTGAGATTACAAAAATTTATATTACGATTATTTTCGGCCATGAGAGAACAGGAAGCGATAAAGAAGAAACAGAAAAAAAAGAAGAATTCATAGACGGTCGAAATCATCGTGAAAACACAGTGGCGGAGCCACTTAGGAAAAAACTGAGCGTTTCGAGATAAAAAAGCCCCGATGACGAGGCTCATTGAGCCCTCCCCTTTCTCCGTGGTCACGTGAGGCGATCGTAAGCGAGAACGTGACACGCGACTACGTGGGAACGTGTCATAGACGTTACTATAACGTGACCATCGCTAAGCCAAGGTTACTATTACGTTCGGCGTGTCTGCACACCTACTCGCTCGCTTTGATACCCGCGAATGTTGTGCCCTAGTCCCCGGACGGTTCATTCAGCGTTGCTTAGACCGACTGACGATGGCTATGAACTTTTCGCGTTCTGCGATTCTTTGTTTCTCGCGGCAATGACACAATGTATCGCTCCGGATTGAGCGAAGATCACGCGAGAGCTAACAGTAATGGCTTCTGCAAGTGGATCTTTCATTTTTGCCACATTTTGATAGATATTCGATATTATAATGGAAATTATCGCATCTTCAAAACTGTTTCTCTAGAAAATGGTAGAAATATTAAAAATACAATATTTGTGCTATAAGTCGTAATCATAATTGTATATGGTTAAGTTATAAACGAAATGCACGTGGAGTTAGAAAAAAATTTTGTGAATAGGTAGACTCGAAATAAAATTCGATTTTATTATTAATAAAATAAATTGATTATTCTATAATTTAATATAATATCTATAATATTGCTTGAAACATGCGAAATAATGTTACCAAAGATACTAATATTCAATACTAATATTCAAATGTATCTGTTTAATTTATTCAATTTATTTTATATACACTTTATTCATAATCGTCTAAACACCTATAGCTATAATTACGGCTATAATTACTGAACACATAGCAGTTATCAATATGTTAAAATTTACTAAAATCGAAAAATAACGCTTCTAAGAAAAAAATTCTTGTAATATTTGAAACTTTCATATCATTAAATACCATCCTCTAAACGCAATTTATCCCAATTTGCCACTAATATTCAATTACCATTTAACAATTTAATTATAAATAAACATTAAAAAAAAATTGGCATAGATCGATAAATTTCAACCTTTCAACTCTCTCAATTCTTTCTCTATTTATTACCCCCTCCCTCCTCCATTTCATAGAGAAACAATAATTTAATTCGATCCAATAATTCAATTATCCATACAAGCGCGTTAAATAAAGGATTCCCTTTAAAATTCCTCGTTGAATCCAACGAAGCGAGATGCTCGCAAGAGGTTCCAAGCCATCGTCGAAAACCGATGCGATGTTGGTCCTCTGTGAGATATCGACCGTCGCTTAACCCCCTCTCTCTCCCGTCAACGCTCTCTTTCTCCCTCTCCTTCTGTCCACGGTGCACATAGTACGCTACACGTCCACGCGATGAGCAAACGCGTCTATCCTCCGTGTGTGCACGTGTGCGCGCGTGGCGTTCGCGCGCACACTAGCTTTTGCACGGCTGGTGGATACACATAATGGCCGGTACATAGAGAGAGCGATAGCTATGTCGCTATCTCACGGCTACGTTTTCCACCGCACTCTCCACCACCTCTCTCCACGCAAAACTCTCTCTAATAGCTTTACAGCTGTGGCCGACGGAGCTTTCGCTATCGTTGGAAACTTGCACTGTCGTTCGACTCGCACTTTCGTTTGCCGCGAATTAAACCGCGATGTCACGCTATCTTCGAACTTGCGCGCCAATGATCCAATGTTTTTTTATCCGGGAATTTTAGAGTGAATTAATAATAAAGATTAATTTATTCGGGAATCGATCGAGAATATTCTTTTAACGATAGAAAGAATGTTTTGGAGAATTTTTGGAGAATTTATATATATAAAATTGTGCGGTATAGTCTTTTCTGGATAGTCCTTTCGTCTTTAAACGAATATATTAATTAATTTGAGAATATTTTTTCAAGGGAATAGGTGAGAATAAGAAAGAAATTTTTTTTTCTCTCTGATCAAGAGATCAAGAGATCCAAGCAAAATAGTTTTTTCTGGTTTTAAATTTAAAGGGATAAAAGGTATGGGGAGCATTACCATTTTGTTAATTATATCGATACCTGGGTAGCCAGGTATCCTTTTACTTAAGTTAGCATATTTTTCGCACCTGTCGTGAGAAACTTGAGCTATTTAATGATTATTCTTTTTTTTTTTACTGTTCCAGAATCTCAAAAAATATGAAAAAATTCTAGGATACTTATTGAAATCTCGTTATATAATTTCGTTATTAGTAAAAATAAAAATCGTACGAATTTAATGAAATTTTATTCCAGATATTATCTAGATTAGAATTAAAAATTCTCAAATCCAACTAAATCGCCATTACACAAATCTATTATTAATTTGAATTCCAAGTTTACAATTTAAAAATTAGAGAATTATTGTTAAACAATAAAAATTATTTTTAAAATTTTTCTTAGAAATAATATGTATATAATACATATAATAATATTTTTATTTTTGCAATCCGTAAAAAAAAATTTGTTCATAAAATTTTCCTAAACCAACATACAGAATATCTTGAAAATTTTGAAGAACCATAACCATATATACAAATACTCCAAAAATTTTAGGGTACACTAGAATTCGAGATACACTAACATTCTATGCATACCGTGCGGCTTGCTACGTCAACACGTGACGAAGGACAAAGACAAATTCGACCAGTTGGGTCGAATTAACGAAGAATCGAACAGTTCCACGAATTTTCCTGAACGAGCCGCTGTGCATCAGAAATAACGACATTTGAACGAACAGGCCGTTGCCAGGAATTCTTCTCGAGAGCCATGAAAGCTCGATCCACTGGGTGTCATCTATTAACACGTCTACCTTCACCTTAGCCAGATATGTTTAGAAATGTTTAGAATAATGAAAATTATTAAACAGAAATATTTTAATCTTTTGTATAAATTGTATTTTAGTTCTATTTTGTTTTAAAAATATATATTGAAAATTAATAGTCGAAAGTATTTTTGATCTTAGATCTATTTTGATCTATTATTTTTGAAATTTATGCCAGGTACTTAGATTTAGATTATTCTATAAGTAATATTATAACTAATCTAAATGATTTAATGACAAATAATTTATTATAAGCATTTTTTTAAAATGAAATTAAAACAGAATAACTATAGGTTATAGTTTATAGTGAAAAATTAAATAGATAATATGTAGATTTAATATATAGACAATTATTGTTAGAAAATTGCAAATAAATTTTTTTCCATTATGACAATACTTAGCAAAGCAAAAACAATGATAGGAAAAATTTAACCGACATTAAATATTAAATCTATCATATTTTTTAAAGTAACCATGGAATTACCGCTTATTTTTATTACAAGTAATTTTTTTAAATTCTACAACTTTTCTAAATAACATTTTCATCCATTATTTGAAATAATAAAGATATTTAAATATATTTATACTCAACTGAGTATGCATATTCATAAATAGAGAATTTAAAAGCCAATCAGTATAAGTCACATTCTTTGAACTTGCATAATTGCATAATTCAAGAGTATCTTTATTATTTAAACATTCAATGAATAAATCAAACAAGCCACTACTAAATTACTGAAGTAGTTGCTTAATTAACTGATCAATTGAAAGTTTAATTTTAAGTAAAAAGATTCTCGAACTATTGTAAATAATTTTCAAACGAGAAAATTAATATCATTCTCAAATAATTCTCAAATATCTAAGAAAAATAATGCACATACGATAACTACGAAAAAAAATATTACATTTTCATCAGTTAATAATATATTTTATAACAGCACTATAAAAATTCAATATCACCAAAAAGGAAATGTAGAATATTACAAAATATATATATATATATTACTCTGACATATCTACACATTTATATCTTTCGAAATCATATCACAAGGAAGTGTAAACTGCATATGGGTCCGTGTCAATACGAACGACAAAGTAAATACCAAAGAGATTCATTTTCCACGTTTAGTTAGAAGTGACAAGACTTCTGCTCGATGTCGAAACACACCTGCGCATTGGATCAGCACACAGACGATTGAACTTTCGTGGCTATCCATAAATCTAGTCTAGACTGAATACCGCGAACTTTAGTCTTTAAAGGTTGCGGAACTCGCAGCGTTGACGACCGCGAATCTCCACGTTCCCTGTTCCACGCGAAGAAACATCGTTACGAGAGAAGAGGAAAAAGTTGGAAAGAAACCGTGACACGGCTATACGTTTTGACCCTCTCGAATATAAATTGCTGCAGCCGCTCGAAAATCGATCCGTCTCGTATCGGCGTCCGGCTTGACGCAAAACTTTTCCGCTTCTTCAAGATGTTTTATCGTTTCTCCGACTCCTTTGGCCACGGATAGGTATAAATTAAAGCTATCTCGTGGATGGATTTCGATTTCCTCTCGGGAAGTATGTATCGATGTGTGTACATGCGTGTTTGAATTTGAGATAGTTCGAATTTATGGTGTAACAGGCAAATTTGGGATGCAAGATATATAAAATACATTAAATTGCGATATAGAAGTTTAAGATTTTCGTTTTTTGGGCTAGAAAGTTTTAGAGTAGTTATAAATTAAAAAAAAGGAATGATTAAAAAATTATTTTAATCTTTAAGAGATTAAAACAAAATTAAATGAAAAATTCGAATAATATAAATTTGAGAAATATAAGTTATGCAAGTTAAAGTGTGAATAAAATAGTTTTAATACACAAATTTTTGATAAGCAAATATAACAACACAATCACAATAATGTTTTTAATAAGCATAAAAAGTAATGGATTTCTAGATTTCAAAACAAATTTTTAAAACAAACATTTAAGGGAATAAATAAGCGATTTCTTTTATTATATCATCAAAACATAACATATCGTCAAATATCTACAAATATTCTAAAACTATTATTTATTATCAAATTAGAATGAGTTCAATTTAAATATGGAAAAATTTTCTATTGTAGCAGAAACAAAGAACAATCTTGATTCAAAGTTTTATTTAATGATAGAACAAAAGAAATCAGAATATTCAACGATATTAAAAGAAATCATTATATTAGTTATCCAAGTTCAAAAAGCTTCCTGATAAAACTATTTGCACCGAAGAAAATATGAAAAGCGAAAACACAGATCGAGAAATGCACGGCGGAAGCGACGTTGCCTACACAGCGGGAAGCGGAACGACGACGGCACGGGACAAAATTTCGAAAAGCCGCGTCGCGGCCGTGAAAAGAAGCAGGAAGAGGGGACACAACTGGCGCCTGGTCGCGTTGTTGCACTCTCGTCGAATCGACCGTGCGCCAGAGGACCCGGGGGTTGCTTCGTGTGCGTGAGTTACGCGCAGAAAAATTCAATAGCGCGCGCGCTGCTCGCGCTAGCGAGAGTAGCGACACCGAACGATATTTCCCGTCGTCGGCACGCAGGAGCACGGCTTCCCAGAAGCGCAACGCGGACCAGCTGGCCAACAGAAAGAGAGATCGGAGATTCCGCGCGCTTGGAATTAATATTAGACGGCGACGAGTGCGCGCCATCGAAAAAACCCAGCTAACGAAACCTGCGCCGCTGTTCGGGATAAAGCCGGGGCCTTTGTGCACGAGGAATATTCTCAGCCGCGCGCATGCGTGATATACGTGGTAGATCATGGTGGCGACAAAAACTGAGATTATTAAATTTGGGAGATGGCAATTTAAATGTGGAAGGTAACAATTATCTTTAAATGAGAATATATGATGATAAATTTCTGTAAAGAAAATATAGCAAATATAAATTTTACAATTGTATAATTTATATTGTGGATTATAATGATGAAATTGAAATTATTAAATTCGAGAAATTAAAGATTTGAATGTAAGAAGGCAATTGTTAAATGAGATTATGATAATAAATATTCTCAGGGATTTTCATATAACTTTTATCTTATAGAAGTACTATGAAATTTCATATATATCTTACATTCCATATTCTTTATAAATATCTAAATAACACTTTAATCTATTATTGATAGTAAGTGATGTTTGAATTTGATTGATTTAAAGTATTAAAGATATTTGAATTTTATCAAACTATAAAAATTAAATATAAATTAAATGAGTTAATAATAATTGATAAGAAATAGTATTTATTATCTTCTTATGGAATCAATATCAGGTAATTAAAATTATCTATTATAAAATTCAATAGCAATAATGTAGCTTACATTAGAATTAAATATATTGATATATCTATCTAATTTTATGATATATTTATCATTAATGTTATCATTATAGATATATATCATTATAGATATATATCATTAATAGACTTAATGTGAACTTTCTTATCAAATCTTATCCGATTATTAAGTAGTCTATATATTATGATAATGATACACTCTAAAAAAACACAACAAGATACATTTTCCAAATTAATTTCATTGTGTATAATAGAATATTACACAAATGTATTAATCACAAAGAATAAAGTCATTATAGATTCTTTTGTACGTAATTTCTAAATTAAAATTAAAATTATATATATTATCAGAAATAAATATTAAAATTCGAATATTTTTAACCAACGGTATAAGCTCATTTACTATACCCACCCAAATTTTCGAAAGACATAAATTATTCCACGTTTACGATATACACAGTATCACGTAACTGGTGACACAAGAAAAAATGATTTTATGATATAAACAAAAAATGTAGAATAAATCTTTTTCATTTAAAAATTAATTTTCAAAATAGAAAAATTCATCCTTGTATATGTTCTCAAAGAAAAAAAATTTAAACGATTAAAATTTTATTCTACGCTTTTCACTTATATAATAACTTTCCTATAATTCATTCGTATCCGATCATAAAATTTTCAAACTCCAAAATTACAAACGAAAAATTCTTTCTTTTCGAATTATTTTTACACGCAGAATCACCTTCTACCCGATTGCACCATCAATTATACGGCACTCCATATTTTACCCGCAAAAATCTTTCGATCTTGGCTACGATGCATCGAGGATAATTGCCGGCGACACGTTCGTGTGTATATCTCGTCGCGCGTTCCTTTTTTTTCCAACGAGAAACGACGCCGCGGAATTCTGCGCGTCTCGTTTCGTTATTATCGTGCGCCCGTATCGAGCAGTTACGGCTGGCTCGAACTCCTTTGTTTCACTCGGCCACGGCGTCGCGCCGCGTTATCGTGACGCTGGCGAATTTCGCCTCGACGATTTTGCACGCGGCCACGCGGCACGCATGGAATCGTCGATTCGTCCCAGCCTTTAGCTCCTTCCTTCTGATACGCCATTGCTCCGAGAAAAACCATCCGTGGTGAGCCGTGGTATATGGAATGTGCAAGAGCAAATTGCTATTGGAACAGATTAATTTGAAATCTGAGAAATGGATTCGTGGAATGGAAATTGTTGAACAATTTTGAAATAGATATTTTTCTAAATTTATAATAGGGAGGGGAACGAAATTATTGGTCGAGTTATTACATACGTGTTAGTCTAAACAATCTGTGATATCAATTTTGTTGAATATCACTGCAAATCTAGTCTCTCTGTCTCTCTAATAGATATAATAGAAATATAATAGTGAATATATCTTGTATACGATGGATAAAAATTAGTTTAAGAAAATGTTATGAAATGATTGCATGCATTTTGAAATAATATAATGAAATTATAGAATCAGTATTTTGAGTTAACTCAATCTACAGCATATTCATATTTTATCTATAATATTGAGAATATGTAAATTACAAAAACAGTATGTGTCTCAGAAAGCAAGAATCTATTTTTGTTCATCAATTTTTATTATTTAATAAGTAATGCATCGGTTTCTGTTTTTATTATGTATGAAATTGTTTCAAATTTCTTCTATTTGATATAAATTGACTTTTAAATTAATTTCTTTTTTAAATATTAGTTTGTTGCATATGAAATGATTGAATTCATCAAAAGAATTCAATATTTAAATAATTTTTTTAAATATAAAGTTTTAAAGCTTAAAACTAGTTAAATATAATTTAAATAATATTTTATTAATTATTTTATTACAACAATACAAATTATGTTAAAATGAATTATTATTTTAATATTAAATTTGATATTTTTCTTATATAAATTTAAAATTCAATATAATGTATATAAAAAATACTGAATATTATTAAAAGAGTAAATAATTTATTTAGTTAACACAGAAATTTAAATTAATAAATATAAACATTAAAGTAAATCAAGATATTAATAACTATTAATAATAATCAATTAAATTAACATTTAATTATGACATTTTCGATGCTCAAGATGTATTGAACTTCTTGAATTTCAATTAATATTTTCAATAAAGTTTTATTAAGAATTCGATTGTTTCATTTGCAACAATCTAATAATCTAGATAAAATATATTATTATACGTGTAATAACTTTGCTCTGAACCGAAGATTCAAAAGATGCAACCGAAAAAAGAAATGAAGATAAGCATATATATAATGTATATATTGATGAAAATATTTAAGTGGATCGTGTATCTTATCGCTCACGAAGATGTTCCATGTTCCAAAAGTTACATCAAGTTGCGTAACTCAGATATCGCGTGTCAAATGGTGTAGTATTCGTTGTAACATTTGTAACACTTCCTCGATGATTAAGATACTCCAAATAATCAACATTAATGTAATATTATAACTTAATTTCTTAATATCATTTTCAACTATATCAGTAATTGTATTTTGTATCGCACAAAGAACTATACACTAAGTATTATAATATGCACTTTGAAAATCAAGACAATGACTACATATGTAAATTAACATACTAAAAATAAATATCGCATAGAAATTAACACTTCTCTACGAATCATTACATGCAATATTTTATGATAATATTTGTATTCATATTGTATTATAGTTATTTAATTTAATATGAAAACTTTATTCACAATTTTATGAACTTTTAGCTTATGTCTCATGTATATATTATCAAATTATAATATATTCTTAAATATAATAATTATACATTAGAATTATATATTAAAAGAATATAATTTAAATAAATAAATAAAATTGATTTTTACTTCATTGAAAATCAAAACCATTTTTCCATATATTCAAATATTCTATAATATTTTAAATATAAAAATATAATCAGAGATATACATAAATAAAATCAATTTTTGGTTCACTCAAAAATCAACTCCAAGTTTTTCACGTTACAATGTATTCCTAAATATTCCATACGAAAGAATATTCTCAAAGATACAAATAAATAAAATCAATTTCTATTTCATTGAAAATCAATGTTAAAGATTTTTTCAAAACGAGAACGTTTAAAACACACTGTAAAGACAGAAAGAAATCGAAGTCCCACAATTTATCGAAATTTATAATATTTCTCCAATATATAAACTAATACCAAAGAAAGAAAATTCATCTCGACATAAAACAAATTTAATCCTATCAAACAAAAAAAAGAAAAAAAGGAAGATATTACAACCATGAATGATATGAGAAATTCATTAAAACAAGAAGAACGCAATCTACCCCAATCGCCGAAGAGCAGGAAGCAGGACCAGTAGGTGAACCGGTGGGAAATCGGCGCGAGTCACAGCAGGAGGGGGGTTATAATTATTATTCGGACCCGGTTCCCCTTATCTTCGTTTCCGCAGGCATAAATCCACGGCGATAAGCACGGTTTTTCGCGAGACTCGGCGTGCGTCGCGCGCTAATTCCGGCATTACGGGGACGAGGAGCAAAAATGGCGGTGTGCGCGCGCGGCCCAGCGAACGCGTGCACCCCCGTCCCCGCTGGAGGCCGAAAAAAGGAAAGACGAAGTAGAAGAAAAAAGAAGAGAAAAACAAAAAAGAAACGAGCTCTCCTCTCTCGCGGCGGCCCCGAGCAAAAAAGCTCCGGGTACACTTTCGCCGACCTCGTGGTGGCGAGCGCGCGCACCCGCGCCCGCTCGACTCTCGCGACAAAGGCTGCTTGATTCAAGGTCCCACGCACACGCGCACGCCCCTGGATCCGTACACATGCGCTCACGAATGCACGCGCTCGTCCACCAGCGGCGTGGCCAGTCAAAGTGGTGCCCCGCGAAGTGGGACTGAATATTCAGAAAAAGGGAAAGAGATTTGGAAGTGGAGAAAAGAATTGGAGCAGAGATTTGGTTAAATTTTAAAAGTAAGGTAAAATGTTGTTTTTAGTGTTGGGAATTTATCATTTGGAGGATTATTATTATGAATTAACGGAAAATTATTTATATTTTTAAAAATTAATCTCATATTTATTTCATAGTATATCATTTAGATATTCTTCAAATTCTAGATCTGTTTTGTTTTAAGTTTAAAATAGAACGTGAATTTATGTTGTTAAATAATATAATAAGAAAAATTGATGATATCTGAATGCAAAAATTGAAAAAGTTGATAAGCGTGAGAATTTATTGAAATATCATATGAATATAATAAATTAATAATAAATGAAATCAATTAAATATAAATATCAACTAAGATTATAACTTAAATTAAAATTATAGATTCGAATCTTATATTAAATGAATGAATCTCAAAAAACGACAAGATTGGAGAATCAAAACCGAGTAATCGATTAAATTAACAAAATAGCGATTATTAGCAGATTTAAACATAATTTAAAAAAGATTTATAACATTGATTTAACTAGAAAATGGAAAATCGATACAAAGCATTAAATTTATACTAGATATTAATAAAATTCGCACTTGAGAAAAGTTTATATGGATCGGAAGGATAAGAAATATTGACGACTGTACTGAACTTGACCCCATGAATGTTAGGTATGAATATATTATATGTAACTGGGGTAACAGCATTTTGATGCACGATTTTCACTGAAGCAAAAGATAATCTCATGCATGCTAGAAAGAAAATTGACCGAAGAACATCGAAAGGAAAACTATAGCTTCAGGCATCATAAAACGGGTATTTACTCCCGCATTAAGCAGCAATAAATAGCGAAGAAAGAGGCCGTGATAACTGACGTCATCCACTTACTCGAGTCATAACAATACTGTTTTTGTAGCGACCGATTACTAGCATCGTCGGGAATATATAACTTATTCATCCGCTGAAAGCTACGGCCTCGCATACTACGCCATTGATAACCTCTCTTCGAATGCGAATGCATTCGCAATTATCGATTTGCCAATAACGAAAACTTTCTACCTTAAAATCGTGAAAAGGAAACAATTCAATCTTTCTCCTCTCGATCATTTATCTTAAATACTTCTATTTTTCAATTCTCTAAATTTTTTAGGCTTCACTTTCTCCCGTCGCGAATATATATTTGAGAAGAAAAAAATCAAGAAGAAAAATAAAATGAAAATACAGATGAACTAACGTGGAGGTCGACGTCGTCGCCAAAAACAAGCGGGTCACTTGTTGCTGGTATGCACCGGCGTCAAAATCGTTCGGACGAGACGCAGGGACGGTCAAACAACGCTTTTACGGCACTGTGTACGGTGTTCGACGGCGGACAAACGCGCTCGAGTGCGCACTGATTCGCGCGAGTGCGCGCGGCTCTGCGCGCGCGAGCGCTTACGCGTGTATTCACATACGTACGTTATTCGGGCGTCGTAAAACGGACCACAGCTGGTGTTGTACCGTCCACGTAGGCCACGAGTGCACAACACATATGCACACGCACGCACGTGCGCGAGTAAGAGCGCGGGTGTGCGCATGCGCCGGTGCACTTTCACGATATGTACCGCAACCGTACGTCGTGACGACGTAACATGCGGTACACCGGCGTACGGCCGAACATACACACAAGATGAAACGGTAAGAATGAGGACAAAACGAAATAGGAAAGAACAAGAATAATGGGCAATAGTTGATGGTGACTATGTCGAAGATAATGTGTACATGTATATCGAAAAACGGCAACGATGGCATTCTTGTGCAAAGAGGTGCGTAACGGTTCGTCTAGGTGGAGGAGAATTGGTGGGGATAAGGGGGGCGGGCACACTGTTAAACCCACCCACACAAGCACATGATATCGGAAATGATATAAAATTGCGTCGAGCGCGCCGCTGATATTTAAATTGGTTCGCTAAACCACGGATTAATGCGCGCAACGACGTCCGACAGCCCACGCAGAGAGCGGACTTCGAAAAAGGGCGCATTACGAAAGGAAGAAAAATAAAAGAAGAAACTGTACCATGTACACTTCGTTCTAGGCCGATCGGCGAACGTGGATCCTTCGAAAACAACGTTTCGCCATCGATACCTGTTTCTACGTTGGACAGGTGTGCGCCCCATGTTCGCCAATACGGCTGTAAGCATGTATATTTCGTTTCTTTATCGGTGTCGTTCGATACTCTATACAACTGCTTCGCCCCTTCCCTTGGTTTACTTTCGTTTTTTTTTTTTTTTGTTAGATCATGGAACATATTGTTACTGAAGAAGAACGGTTACCGTATTCAAGACGGTTACGAATGGGTTGAAAACACGCGATAACATGAAAATTTTACGTACTACGCGTAACTGTCTTGACACGCGAACTACGATGCACAACGAAAGGTCGGTTTATTATCTTGAGAAGTCATTGCAAAATGGTTTGAATTTAGGCGCTACTACAAATCATCCAACAATTTACATTATATATAGCCCTGAGTGAATATTATTGAATCAGCCGATAAATTGCACATATACATGTCTTTCTTTCGTATTAGTTTCATGAAGACTATAGTGACGTTGTTGAAACAATTTTTTATCTACTTTTAATGTTAATAGACATAACTTATAATATATATAATAAGTAATATTAGTTATTTGTTTAACTTCTACAGACTTGAAATAGTCATGTATTAATGATGTATTAAGAATTATTGAATCAGAATGTTCGAAAGATAAAGAAAAAATATATCTTTTTCCATATAAATAAATGATATGTAAATGATATAATATAATGAAAAGTGATTGAAATTATTTCAACGTTTTTAAAAACAATGACAAAACAGAATTCTTTCCTTTCCTAACGGATTATTTAAGTTTAATAGAGATTCCAATAGATTCCAATATCGGAAAGATAATAATACATTTATCATCGTACAAGGAAAATATTCGATAAAAATATTCCCTATTTCGTATGCAGAAGCAAAACAACGAATCAATTCTCGAACATTCTATCTGTGAAATCGACTATCATTTTGCAGCTTTATCTAGCATATGTATATATTCGACTTTACATTTTTGATTTCAACACAAATTATTCGCCAATCCTTTTTTTTTTATTCGCAATCCTTTTGACTAGTATCGGCGAGAAATTAAACGCACCGTTCCGACAGTTATGGACTGAAAGAAGCAAGAGAAAAATCGTTGGAAAAGAAGAAAAGAAAAAGATAGAGAAAAAGGGATAAAAAAGAAACAAATCCATGGAACGGGTAAAAGGGATACTGTGCGTGCCCGTAAATCTCTTGGCGCCCGTTGTTCTCGCGGTCCACGACGTTGGTTCCTTGTCCGTTCCGATCCGTTCCGCCGTTCCGTGAAGCGAGTAGGCCGAAATTCGCCCCCTCCCCCACCACCTTCACCACCGTCGCCGCCGCCACCACCCCCACGCCTCTCCGCGGCCGTACTGCGCGGCTCGCCGACACAAAAAAGAAGGAACACCCACAGGAAAGGGAACCGGAGGAAAAAAGGAAAGAGACAGGAATAAAGCGAGAGAGAAAGGGGAATTGATCGTATTCGCGACGGCGAAACAGAGAGGTTCTCCTCCGGGCTACTTTGCATTCCTGTCGTTAGAAACGCATCGTTAATTTTTGATTTCAATCAATTTTTTTCTTTTTTGAATCAACGTATCGACAAAAAAATGGATACTATGGAATCGTAGTAATTTCAACAATTGAAATAATGTGAAAATAAAAAATCATCCGATGAAAATCGATTTTTTCCCTTCCAATATAAGAATTGATATAGTGTGGCCGTTAAGGCGACACTTAATCCCAAAGTCGATCGCGTGTACGTCTCGATTATTATCGTATAAACTACAAATTGCACGTTATTACCGGGCTGTATTTTTCTCTACACGATATACACGTCTATACATCAGGATTAAATTGTTCATGCTTGATCCTTGTAGTGTACTCAAACTGTTGCCACACAATATTCCACTTCCGATGCCACTGTTGGAGCTCGAAAATGATCGTTGTTGATGAAAATTTTACATACAAGAAAATGATCGAAATTTCGATGAATCATATGATTTCGCACCATGCGGTTTATTATATAGACGAACACCACGCGAAATCTTGAAACACACGTTGCATACACGATATATGAAAACACTATATATACAAGAAACACGCGAGCGAGAATTCCAAGATTCAAACTTTAGAAAATCGGTTATTTCTGTTTCATTTTCCCCTGTTTTATCCACCACACAGGCAAATCAACACCAAATTCTAAACCATCGATGAACAGCACTCCGTATGTAGTCGATAATGCTGTTTACCAAAGCGACGTTTGTTCCCAGCCAGGTTAGGTTAGGTTCACGCGCAATCGAGGCAAAAACAAAATAAAAAGGATCTCTCTCTCTCTCACTCTTTCTTTCTTTACATCTACATGTACAGTATAGGTCGTAGTGCACGCGGGTTTATATAGAAGAGAATGAATGTTAAGAACCTGTTTCCCATACACTACGCGTGGCATCAACGAACCGTCGGAGCCGAGCCTCGAAAACACCGGGAATCTCGAAGGGATGCACTTTGGCCCGTCACCCGTCTCACGACGACACAACGTGTTTTTGCCTGACGCACCGCGCGAGACTCATGAACATTCGCAGCACGATGCGTGCACGCCGTGCTCGAGGACACTACCGTGCATCGCCGCCGGCTAGCAGGAGGCGTTGACGGCAATGGTAGTGGTGGCAGCGGTGGTAGTGGTGCTGCTGGTGGTGGTGGCGGTTGCGACGGTGGTGGTGGTGGTGGTGGTGGTGCTGATGGTGATGGTGGTAGAGGTAGAGGTGGTGGTGGCGATGGTGGTGGTGGTGACGGTGGTAATGGTGATCGTGGTGGTGGTGAAATTGTGGTAGAGGTGGTGCCAATGGTGATGGCGGTGATGATCAGCGAACGTAGCAAAAAGGCCAAAACGACGGAAACGTGTCGCGGGTACAAACTTCCGCATGGTCATTCACGAGAAAAGGGATTTACATCAAGTTTCGCTTTCGTTGATGTACATATATCGTTTACAAATGTCTTCGAATATCATCACGAGTGTGTATTCAATCAGAATACTTTCATAATCAGTGTCAACAATAATACTTCTGATAATGACTAAAAACATGATGCAATAATATACATATAGTATAAGCGATTAGAATGCATCGTTCCTATCGCAACGAATTCATACCGGGCGCATCGATAGATCCACAGAAACGTTAGCTTAGCTCGCGTACATACTTACCCTTCTCCTTCTCCTTCTCTTCGGTTTCTTCGGTTGGACGAGCTGTTTCTCTCTTTGTCTTTCGACCAGCACACGTCTAGCTCTGTCTTCCGCGCGACGCTTCTCTTCCTCCGGCGCTCTCTCGCTCTCTTTCTTGTATTCTCTCTCTCTCTCCGTTCTCCTATTAGTCGACGAGTAGCAGCAGCAGCCGCCACGCGAGCAAGGGAGAAAGGAGAGAAGCAGAAAGAGAGGGAGGGAGAGAGGGACAGAGGAGAGAAGAAAGGATAGAGAGGGAGAGCCGAACGAAAGCGAGAGTGATCCTCCGTGCTCTCTCTCTCTTGCTGCACACTCCACCCGTCCGGTCGCCCTGTCGCCGTCGTTGCCGTTGTCGTAGCCGCGGATCCACTACTGCCACTACCGTTGCCTCTGTCTTGCCGGCGTTACATTCCAAATTTTTCTTCGATCGGTCGCCGTTACGTCGACCTCGGGGACGCTAAAAACGAATGTTCATCCACGATCACCGATAATATCGACACGACGAAACGAAGGAACTCTGGTCGCGGGAACCGTTTGACACTGTTTTTACCGTGTTTGTTCTTCTTGCTAGTCGTGTTCGTATCCTGTCTTTTCGATTTGTTTTCACTACGAGCTTTCGCTCTTTTACTCCACTGTTTCTCCGTTTCGTATCACCGTACGTATACATATACTCTTCGATCACCTTGTTGTTCCTTTTTATCAATAACACACTAGACGATCGAAATGACGAACCACGAGTAGGACATGCACGTGTTTTTACAAATGCCGTTCAAAATACGTGTCCCTTTGATAGATTATAAACGGCAGCACCGTTCTTTTTCATTCCTGTTCACCAATCACACGAATCGTCGCACATCGATCGAGAAATCACCTACAGCCAGCGTCGTCTTTTAATATTCCTGCTCTAACTCACGCACGCTCGCGAACGCACACACAAACACGCACGCACATCATTCCTCCCTTTCTCACTCTCTCTTTCTATCTTTCTATTAGCTCACTCGCTCACTCACTTATGCTTTCTTTCGTTTCCTCTCGCGCTCCCTCATTCGTACAAGTTCGAAGCTTCATTCTACGTGCGCACACCATGTATCTTGGCCGAATAATACCGAGAAGCACACAACACATATTTACGAGATAAAACGTCGCCTGGTTTCTCGTAGACAACGCATCAAAACACTATATACCTTTGGTTCGGCGGACTGTCCCGTGGTGAGTGTGCTCGCCGCGCGGTGACTGTATGCTCCAAGAGTATTCTTTGTCCGTGCAGAGTCGCAGCTGCCCGCGTTTCGGCCGTCGGTCGTGATTCGGGCTTGTTCGGCAATTCTCGGGTGTCATCCCGTTCGTCATGGCGGGAACCCAGGATATACCCAGGACCATCGGTGGAAAGGGAAAGGGAAAGGGAAAAGGGAAAGGGGAACTCGAGCGTACGTTCGTGCACGTCTCTTACTCTCCCTCTCTTATTCTCTCCTATTGGCGTGTACGCGAGAAAAAGCAAAACGAGACGGTAACGGAGAAAGAAAAAGAGAGCGTATGAGAGAGAGATGCGAATGAGTTAGTTGACCGAGTACAAGACGAAGTACGAAAGATTTCGATGCGTTCCTGGAGTGGGGGATGATCGGCGGGCGGGGCGGGGAGATAGAAGCACACGCAAGCGCAATAAACCGGGCTGCAACCCCTCGTGCGATGCCTAAGCAACAAGGGGATGCTGCGAACCTGCTTCGACCGAAAGCCAAGCTTTCGCCTTCTTCTGCTTCCTCCTCTTTTTGCTCGCGCTCTCCTAGTTACATTCTTCGCAAACTCCTCGGATCGCTTGCGAATTAAGTAACGATTTTCTCCCACTAGCTAGAATATACTACAAAAATATTATTCCCTTTTGACAAAATATTTTTCCAGAGATAATACAATCTATTTGTACATTCAATCGTTCTTTTATATCTATAAGATTGTTCGATTTACTATAGTTTAGGAATATAAATCTAAGTTTAAGTATATCATTTTCTATTTATTTTATCAATCTTTACAAAATTTACATCTTTATAAAATTTTAAAAAGAGAAAAGTCATATCTTATCTTTTTTAAAGTCATAATTTTTATAATATATAATTATAAATGATCATTTTTTTCGCATTATTACCTAATACATCTTCATTCCCGAGTTTATTCAAACAATATTAACTCCTTCAGGACCACACCAATGTTCGCTTCATGGTCGTGCAGGTCACACTGACAGCGGTCGCGCGAAGGGTTAATCGGGGTTCGGTAACCCAAATTTCGGAACGAACGCCCAGCCACAAAGCGGGCGAAGAGGACACGGGGCGTTTGTACGCGTGTCGTACGCGCGACACCTCCTTTATCTCTTCGTGGTTCTCGGCTCGTGTGGGACAAGGAAGGATCGAGCCCCGGAGAAGAAGGGTTGTAGCTCGGTCCATAAGGCCGAGAAGTCGTTGATATCGAATCCGAGAGGCTCGTCGAAATAAATCGTTAGCGACTACGAGGGGGGGGAACGGTGGAAGAACGTCGTATCCCACCGCTGGGATTGGTCTGTGCGAGTTCCGGGATAGCGAGGCCACGTTTTACGAGCTTTTTTTACGAGTCCCGGAAAAGAAAGTCGGTAGTCTCGCAAATTGAAGACTAATTCCACACAGAAGTATGTCGATTTCGTTGTTATTTCGGAAAGAAAATTATTAGCAAATTTGAAGCTTCTTACCTTCTTTGCCTTCTCGATTTTTCGAAGAATTTTCGATTGGATTTATGTTGAATGATTTAATGAGATAATCAAAGTCAAATTCAAAATTAATTTCATGTAATGTATCGATCGGGAAATTATTTCGAATAGGACAGAGAATTTCGCAAATTTGAAGTTTTTCGTTCTATTTTTTTTTTCGCTTTTCGAAGAATTTTTGGATTCGATGATTTATTAGGGTTTCCGTTGTCCGTTGGCAAGCCATTACATGTTTAGTTAGATCCAACGTGTTGGTAATGTTAGCTGTGCGTGTCTCGGATACGGGCTGACTTTTTTTTTTTTTTTTTAACAAATACCTCGGTGACTCGTGATGGGTGCGGGTACATTCAGTGATTTTTAACCGCAGTAAACTGAGAAAAATGTGTTTAATTCGAATGAGTAGATCGTGCCGGTTAAACGCGATTCTTTTTTTTACGAAAAATCTTGAAAAATAATTTCGAGAACGGACTCGTTTGGCTTATTGTTTATCGAGATTACATAATGTTATTGAACTTTCAATGAAAAAAAATAATTAAAAAAAAAAAAAATTGAGAGATCAATCGAGCATTTCACGTTTTACTTTACTTTGTCATACTTCCATGAAAATTCTATTTATACTGCGTTTGAACGAGCACACTGTACCGGAAAAGGGTCTACATTACGCCTGAGGTTGTTTTTTTCCGATATACAAATTCTGTCGATGGGGTCGCTGCGATTGAATTTCCTGATAGATATTGTCAATCTGAAACCGAAGAAATTGCTCGAACCATTTTCGAGCAAGCATTTGTGAACGATCATTAACAGAATAGAAATCCTTCCATCGATATCAATACATATTTTTTCTTCTCGATGATTTTCTATTTTTCTTCATTCTTTTTTTCATTTCGTGAAGTGACAATAATTGTGATAAATTGAAAATAAATTATCCTTGACTTGACATCTCTTTCATTCAGATGAAGATAATTATTGGAACTATCGAAATTCGAAACGGTTGAATCTCGTCAATTCTGCAAGAAAGAAAAAGAAAAAGAACCAAGGACGAATAAACCGAACGAAACCGTTTATAACATTAAATAATATTATCAGTGTGGAAGATTGTTTGCGACGATTTTCCCATGCGAACGTATTTATATCTAGAACACTTCAGGTAAACCAAGATCTAAAGCAGAACGTCTGTTCAAAACGAATGATGCTGGCACCTTGCTTCACGATTAACATAATAATGCTCGACGTATGCAGATATAAATTAATGCGTATTCTTCTTGAAAGGGTCGACAACAACGCGATGGCTTGTACGGGGATGACAGGAGATGCATCCTTCCCTCTCGTTTCTCAGGAAGAGAGTGAACGGTAACATCAATATCGTGGCGCCCACGAAAGGAAACGTGCACAAGAGACATTCAGATTTCTTTGACGTATATATCTGTATCGTTCAATTGCTTTTGAAATGTCCACTTTTAAGCTAATTGTTTCAAAGAAAATTGTACAAGTTTTATTTACAATAAATTTGATAAAAAAAATAATGAAATGAATATTCTATTGGGATAAGAAGGAATACTCGTTCGAATCAATTCTCATGTTTGAAACAATTTCAAGACTATGGAGATTCGAATCACTTGGAATATAATTCTAGAGCTATAGAAAATTGATAAAGAATTTGCGAGAGCTTGAAAATCTTGATAATCTTTGAGAATTTTGAAATAGCGTTTCTATACATACGCAATAGAGTGAGATTGATAATATAAATTGACACAATTGTATGCATTCAATATACTCGAGGCTTTATTGTTATACTTGCTATCCTTTTCTACGTTCAATTCGATTTCTATTCTACGAGAAATCCAATACTTTTAAAAAATTTCTAAACGATTTCAAATTATTTCGAATTGATTCAAATTTTTATATTACATTCGTAATTCTTTCTCATCCATATTCTTGTCACATTATGTGACAATTTTTGTCACATAAAATATATTTTTATCTTATATTATTGCGAATCATTAGTCATAGATTCAAAATACAATTCAAAGTGTTTTAAATTCTTATCACGATTTAATTCCAATTTCTCATTTCTATTTAACAAATTCATGAATTAGAGAACGTATCTCTTGTCACAAAATATGTCCAACTACCATTAGAAAAATCACGAAAAAGAAAGGACACACGATCTTCGTATCGTGAGTTATGTTACTATACCAAAAAAAAAAAAAAANAAAAAAAAAAAAAAAAAAAAAGGATTCTGAATCGACGTGGCCTTCGATATGACGTATAAAAGAGGCCGAAAAGACAAAAAGATGAAATAAGAGCGGGAAGGAGGAGAGGGAAGGTCGTAACCGACGGTGTATATTTCATCGAAAGCGCGCGGAAGGTATTGGCCACCGGGAATCATGGATCTCCGCCGAGCTACGAAATTCACCGGAACAGATGCGACTTCGACCCGATACAATGATGCCGAAATAAATCAGTTTATCGAGACCAGGTAGGTGGGAACTATACCTACACTGGTCCATACGAGGCATTGTATGCGTTACGCCTGATCAGTGGCTCTCAATCGTCGCCCAACGGAGGCGTAGAAAAGTAAGAAGGGAGAAGGGGAATGGGAAGTTTTAACTCGCACGATAAACGCGCGAGGCGCTTCATCTCGAAAGCGTTCCTTTCGAGAGAGAGAAAAACAGAGCTTCGAGACGAAGAATCTCTCCTTCAAAGGGACGTTTTTCGCTTTTTTGTTTGCTTTAAATGCCACTTTCCAGTGAAAAACACTGCGGGTAAACGTTTCTCTCGCGTATCTCGCTCGGGACAAGCTGATAATCGGGCTTGCGGATTCTTTGTTTTTCGTGGCTCGAGGAGGGATACGTCGTAACGCGTTCTGCGCTCCCCACTCGCGCCTCTGCTCCGTTGTTTCATTGCGAAAAGATAAAGTACGTAACGTGAAAGAATATTTAAATATTTTTCTTTATCGATTTTGTCGCGAGATTTAAAGAGGCGAACGAAAAGTGTAGAGAAGAAACGATGAATCGATTTCGAAAACACGCTCCTCTACCTGATTTAGCTCGATTATTCGGTGTACGGCAAAATCCGACAGACTGATCTTATCTGTCCCCTGGATTCTTTCCAATATCGATCCGAACGGGCCGTGAAGTAGCAGCTGCTGAGCTCATCGCAAACTTCATTAAGATCGAGTATCATTTAATAAGTTGGAAAGCAGCACAATAACCAGTGCGTCGCGGTATTTGGTTTCTTTTCTTGAATTACCTTATCCTTCGAGTATTAATATCAATTTCATCGTACGTACAGCAAGGAGACAAAAGTTTTCGTGCGTAGAGTTTCTTGCGCGAGCTCGATTAATGAAATCTTTTAATGAAATTTTGTTTATATGGATAATAGCTTGTAGATAGGTATACCTATTTTCGAAAGAGTTTAATCAATTCTTACAGTTTCAGTTTTTCTCTCGAGTTGGAGTTAAAAAATATCAGGTTTTAGTGCTTTGTTATAAAAGTCTTATTATAAAAAATAGAAAAAAAATACTGAAACTTTGATTTCATTTTTTTTCTCTCTTTCCTTGATATTGCATTAAAAAATAAATTATTTCAAACTGTAATTTTTCATTATTACAGTCTACAAACATCCAAAGTTTCGTTAAAATGAATTTTTTTGTATTTAATGTATAAATATTTTTGTCTGGTCACAAAATATTAAAGTTTCAGTGTTTTTTCGCTTCTTTATAATAAAAAATTTTCTAATAAAAAATAGAATTGTATTCAAAATAAAAATGCGCTAAAAATTTTAAAGATTAATTTCAATTATTCAAAGTTTCTACCGAGAAAAGAATTATGTCGTACAAACCTTCATTAAAATCTTTGGATTACATTTCTTTATAAGATAACGTACGAATACTTTTATCCCGTCACAAATTCACATTTTTAATATTCATATTTAATATTCACATTTTTAATTTCTGTTATAAAATACTTTCGTATTCAAAATAAATCCAGGAAATTTTAACGATTCTAGGATGATCTCCTTCCTAGATTTTTAATCAAAAAATCGAAAACTTTTCTATTGGAGTTAACTCCCTTATAAAATAATATATACTTTCCAAAAATCGTTTTCCACGTTCCCGCGAGAAAATTTCCCGTCCGATTTCATGGAAAATCCTCCGGGGCCTTTGCACGGGATTTCCAGGCCCCCCTGTGAAAATCCGGACAATCTCGTCGGTTTTTAATTTGCTGCAGTCGAGGCTGCTGCTCGCTTCGATGTTGCAAAGCGCGGTCATGGCCCCGTGTACCATGTGCACATGGGACGACGAATACAGTGGCAAAAGCAGCTGCACAAGATTGTGACACGCGTCTATTGTCGGTGTTCCGTGGCATCGAGACATGAAAAATCGCTTCCCCCACCGCTCCCCCTATTCGGCTTGCCCGGCTTCTTCATCGCATCGGGGATGTTCACCTGGACCACGACGTCGTTTTTGGGAAAAGCCGAGCCTCGATGAATCGGGGATAAAGTGAAAACTTAACGTTTTTGTATCTCGCGCATGTCAACACGCACATCATCATTTATGGAACAATATCCGTGTGAACCGGCATCGAATTCCTTTTCGATTCGTATCGATCTATTTATGCAATCTATTAAATTTTTGCGAGCGAAGATATCTTGACAATTGTTTGATTTTAATTCTGTGAATCAGTTGTTTGAATGTGTCAAAGAAAAATGTAAAAATGAATAACTTAATTAATATAATAATAAGAAAGGAAATTATTAGAAAATATATTTCGTTTGGAAATTTTATTTTAAGAAATAGTTTATTGGTTATTATCAGTGATTCTCCAAGACCAACATTTTTTTATTATAAAAATAAATATTTAAATAAATATAAATATAAAAATAAATATAAAAATAAATAAATATAAAAAATAAATTATTTTTAAATAAATATATTATTTTAAATAACGAATTTTTTTGATATATTTTATTTGATATATTTTAATATTTTTTTGATATATTTTTTTCAATAATAAATATCAATTAAATAATAGTATTAAATTTTATTGAATTATAACATATTATAATATGCAATCACAGGATTGGGATCTATTAAATTTTTGCGAATGAAGGCATCTTGGCAATTGTTTGATTTTAATTCTGTGGGTTTGATAATCATATTGTTTGAATGTGTGTTGTCAAAGAAAAATGTAAAGATTAATTTAATTAATATATTAATAAGAAAGGAAATTATTAGAAAGAATATATTTCGTTTGAAAATTTTATTTTAAGAAATAGTTTGTTGGTTATTATTAGTGATCTTCCAAAACCAAAATTTTTTTGTTATAAAAAACAATAAAAATAAATGTTTAAATAAATAACGAATTTTAAATAACGAATATTTTTTTGATATATTTTTTTCAATTATAAATATCAATTAAATAATAGTATTAAATTTTATTGAATTATTACATATTATAGTAAAGATCATCTATGATGCAATCTTTATAATCTAGACTATAGATTCACTTCTCTTTTGGATAGCTTTCATTGAAACAGCCTAGACATAGTTATTGACGAATTCTTATATATTTTATTTCTTTCTTACATAAAAATATATATATATATATATATATATATATATATGTGTGGATTAAATAATTCGTTTCTTACGAATTTTAAACAAATTAATATATAATTTGAGAAAAATAATACGTCTATTTGCAATAAATTTGAAATAATGGTACAAAAAGGTTATCTTTATTATAAAATTAATTTCTTTTTTAACTAAATAAATTATACATAAATTTTTTAATACATAAATAACTTTTTTTCAACTCTTCTGTTTTTTTTTTTTTAATAAAAATAATTCTGAATTTTCTAATATTAATTTTGTCTATTCTGGTAATATTGTTACCAATTCTAATTTGTTAAATATTTTATCTCGTATTAAATATACAATATATAATTTCAAATTTAAATTTTCTTTCTACCTCTATATATAAATCGAGAATTGAGAAAGCAAACGGAATTTTATTTTCTCATTTTAAATTTCCAATAAAATTTATTATTAATCTTAATATAATCTTAATAATAATAATTAATCTTATAACAATAAATTTATTATTAAATCTTTGATAAATCTTCAAGAAATAAATTCATCAACGGGATCGAAGCAAGCAAGCGAGGTGAAGATGGAATTGAAGCTGGTCGGAATGGAAGGCTAACTACCGACATAACAATCGGGTGACAAGATAACCGCGAGGTGGCGAGTCCATCGCGCTCGTTTTCACCCAACCCTCGCTTGATTTTCCACCGCAAGGGGTGGTCAACGGCTCGCTGCTGGAAGAAAAGAGCATTTAACCCCTTTCCGATAGGGCACGGCGTGGCATGGCGGCCAATTCAGTGGCAGGCTACTTCAGTGAAGAGGGCACGCGCTAGCTATCCCGACGGAACCCTGTCTCGTACCAAGCTAAGCGCCAACCCCTGGCACCCTCGCATCGGGGGCACACCGTGGACGAATTCACTGACTTTTCACCGGTCACGACACCCTCTTTCTTCACCCCTTGGCGCAAGGTGCCTCCACTCGATGTCGTTCCGACGGATTAACGAAGAATGTTGCTATTGTGCACGCTCGATTAAGTTGCGGGTTCGGTTGGGGGCGATGGAAGATCGGCCGAGTGAATATTCTAATTAATGAATTTCCCCGTGAAATTAGCATAGGGCCCCCTCCTCCATCGCGTGAAGTTTTTAATTTCTTCTCAGCGTGTCAGGATTTTTATTCGAATAACGTCCAGCGTGTTGCGTTAGGCTCTTATTATTTTTTTTTTTTTTCTTTGATGAAGAAATAACTAAAAATGGAACGATATATTTTTTTTCAAGAAAATTTTCGAGAAAATTTATATGATAGTGCAAGCCTGTAATTATGTATAGGCTTCGTTCGAGGTTTGGATTTTTTTTTATTTTCGTACCGTCGTATCATGCGTAAAATAATTTCATAAATAAAAATAATACGTTGATTTTTGCATATATTTTATATTTGATATAGAAATTTCCAATCGCAAATGCTGTATACTAAATTGTGGTTTTTAATTAAATCAATGTGTAATGCTTTTGATTTTTCGAAAGCCAATTTGCTTTTAATTCTTTATTCTATTATTTTTGAAATAAATATTTAATAATATTTTTTATAATATTATAATATTTTATAAATTGAATAAAAAAACATCAAGGAATAATTTTTATATCTGACAATATTCAGATATACACGATAAATTGGAAAATGAAGAATCTTCATTTGAAAAATATTTAAATTACTTTTTCTTTTTGATTCATATTTTTCAGTCATATGTTGCATCATAATATATCGAATAATACACTATGAATAAAAATGCATATATTCTAATTGAGCGTGTTGGAGAAAATCAAATTTGACAAATTCGTTTGACATTATCGACACATAATTTATACAATTTGATAATCAAACTGCAATATATTGTAATACGTTAAATAATTGTTAAAGATTGATCAAGCAAACTTTTAAATACATTTTTCTCAAAAATGAAACATCCTCCAATTCTTTTCATTTTTTATTTTTCTCGATCCATACTATTCGAAGTATTGACCTTATCTAGACATTTTTTTTTTTTTTTAGCTTATTTAATCATAAATCATATCAGAGATCGTTTATAAATTCACGCGTATTTGATTTAATTTTCAAACTTGTTCTCTCTCAAAAACTTCGAAACAATTTTATTATTTCTCGCATTCATCTCTCCGATTTCACTCGTACAACGAATTTTGACCCACCGCGCGTGTAAATCTTTTCAATATTGAACAATCTGAAATATATTCCACAGCTTATTTCCAAAGTTCTTTTCCTTTTCTCACGAATCACGCCGCTTTTGTACGTTCGGGATCCATAAAGAATGCATCGAATCGCCGCATTTCAGGTTACAATTAATGCCACCGGTCCGTTAGTATCAGGATCAATATTTTCTCATACTTAGGCCGGCTCATCGTTCAACGTGAACATCTGCCGTGCCCGTGGCCCACGGGGCACATGCACCCCGTCCGGTCGCGAGCTACACGGACAACTTCTGTGCATTGTTCCAGCTTCGATTGATGCCCATCTTCGTTTCCACACCTTCTTTTATCACCTTATCGTGTAACCTATGATTTTTAGCGAGGCAAATATATTTTTTCAAATTTTTATAAAATGTGTAAAATATTTCTTAATAATATTTCTTGATAAATGTAGAAAAAGATCGAGTGTGTATAGTATAGTTAAAATTTTTATCTACAAATTTGATTAAGTTTACGTAAATGGATGGGATAAAATAATAGTGTAGAGAAGATGAACATTTTATTATAATCGTGAAATTATTTCAAAGATCAAAAGTAATTTTATTTTTAATATTTTTGTTAATTATATGTTATAATAGCGTTCTTCGTATTCTTCTATTATAATATCTTTTTAACTATAATATATAGCATTGAAGTTACTTATTTCATTTTTAAGTTATTGCCTGTAAGAAAAAAATTCACGAAGATTGAAGTTTAATTTAATATAAATTAATATAAATCAAAATTTATTTTGTTTTAGGAAAGGATAGTACAATGTAGTGGACAAAAAAATTACTTTCTTTGAAGTATTTTTGTAAATATAATGAAAATGAAAATGAAAAGCCAAAGGCAATTTTTATAGTTAGATTTTTTCCATTTAGATATGAAAATATGTAAAAAATTTTTCTGTTCTCAAATAATTGAACTTCATTAATTTGTTTTATCGTATTTATGCTATTATTTTGTTCTATTTATTTTCCAGATAAATAAATTTATAAAAGAAATATAGTTAATCTTCTTTCATATTATTAAGAAAAAAATATTTTTTATAAATATGTACAGTCAAAATCTTTGTAGATTTTAGTTGAAAATCTAACAAATTAAATTATCAAATACTAATAATAAATTCTCTTTTATATAAAATATAATGAATATATAGAATATAATTTGTTTTATCGTATTTATGCTATTATTTTGTTCTATTTACTTTCCAGATAAATAAATTTATAAAAGAAATATAGTTAATCTTCTTTCATATTATTAAGAAAAAAAAATATTTTATACAAATATCTACAGTCACAAAAATCTTTATAGATTTTAGTTGAAAATCTACCAAATTGAATTATCAAATATTAATAATAAATTCTCTTTCATATAAAGTATTATGAATATATAAAATATAATGGGCTATATATGTAAAAATTTTTTTATTAGCAAGATATTACTTTAAGAAAAATTATCAATCTTTAAAATTTCAATATATTTTCATTTTTATGAATATAATTTTATAAATTATGATCCGAAACAAAGCAAAATTTTATATATCATATGATGTTCAAGTTTTGATACTATGTCATACACAAAACTTTTCTATTATGTAATCAAAATTTCTGGATTTTTTATATAAAAATTTTTTTATAAGTTGATAAGTACAAATACCTTCGTGATTGTTTGACGTGCCTATACCCAAGGAAACAAGGGCAGAGAAATGAAACCCTTTTCCCCATAAATCCCGAACAACAAACATCGACGTCATAAATTTTAATAAACCCCGTATTCACGCGATAACAATTCCTAGTAAACGCGTAAATAATCGGGGCCAATTTGGATCACGATTGTTTCTCCTTGGACCAACACCAAGAATCGGTTCGTCAATCACACAGTTTTGCCCACATTTCACACACGGTTGCCACGTATGGGGCAGGTATCCCCTAAAAATTAGCCGGTTGGAAGGCATAGGTCGATGATTTTTTCAGGGTTCCCAGTGTGTCAACAGCTGTTCCAAATCTCTCCTCCTCCTCTGCCGTTTCGTTTTTCCCGCTCAAAATCCCCCCCCCTCCCCTCCACGACGCAAACGGAGGCACGCGCCCGTCCCCTGCAAAAACTGACCGGCAACGAGGAGATAATCCCCGGCTCCTAAGGGATCATCGACTTTCCTTCCTTCCTTCCTTCCTTCCTTCCTTCCTTTCTTACTTCGAACATTCTTTCGAACCTCTCCTTTTCCTTTTCCTTATTCCTTCTCGTCCCGTTACATGGGATCGAAAATACACACACAGTATTTTCCTATTCGAGCGACGTGACATCTGGGCCGCACGGTGTCTGCGGCCATTGGATCGTTCCGATCACGAGGAGCCAGTGTCTCGTTTCTCGTTTCGATAGGAGAGAGCGCAGATGCGAGGAAGTCGCGGCCGGTGAATTATTGGCCGGGGAGAAGAACGCTTCCATTTGGATATCGGTTTGCAATGCTGTTTCCTCAGGCTGTGTATCCAGTCAGGCGATAATCGCGGTTAATTGCGGATGCGTACGGTGTGGATTGATGGGAGGGGGGGATTTGATAGGTAGAGTATATAGATTTGACGATAATCCATTCGATGGGTGGGTACAATGGTTTTGGGTTAAAAATTTTAGAATATAGAAAAGGGGGGAGGGAGGGATTGAATCGTCGAGTTTTTGGAATTTGTCTTATGATTATTTTGGAACGCTAGTTAGAGAGAATTAAAATTGTGCTCGAGTTGCACGGTAAATTTTGTATGGGAAAAATGAAATCGATATAGGATTCTGTGAAATGTGGATATTCTTTTTCCAGAGATATTAAATTTAAGTAAATTTATGTAGATAGAAACATATATATATATATATATATAGTGGTAAAGATTTAATGTTGGGAATGGAAATGTATAATATAGATTTTTGTATAATGTATATGTATAATTTTTGTATAATGTAAATGTATAATATAGATTTTCTACTGTGGAATCTTTATATTTCTGAAAAACGAATAATAGAATAATCAATTTTCAATTTTGAATCATTTTGAATCAGTTCAAATGAAGTAAAATTTTAAGCAGAAATTTAAACTTTATTGGAAAATTATGCTGGTATAAAAAAAGCGAAAATTTATAATATCGAAGTATTTTCTTGTTAAAAATATATGGCGGATGAATATAAGTTAACTCGATTCCAAAGCGTAATTAAAAAAGTGTCAATAAACCTAATAGAAATCGTACAACTCCCATGAAAATCTCTGGGTACAAACTCCAGGAAACCTTACAGAGTCCCAAAACTCCAAACACAGTACGAACTGCTAAAATTCATCATTCAAGAAGAATCAAATAACATTTTATGAAGTAACATTAAATAATTATTTAAAACCTGTACGAAAATTATAATCGAATTATGTATATAATATTCTTTTAATTTTGTTCTTCGTTTTACGATTGTTTTATTGTTTTATATATGCACTCTTTCGATTACTAAATTCAATAATCTATTTTTATTAAATAAGTATGAAGTAAAGAATTATATATAAAAGAAAATTTTAATAAATGAATGTTATATTAATAAGTTATAGTATTTCATAAACATTAATATATAATCTCGTAAACATTAACATTAGAAAAATTTTCTAAATAGATTTTGATTACTATATTTGATTCTTTATAATATTGTATGCATACACGATGGTTGAAATTTTTTTTAATAATAAGTATTCAAAATTAATGAAAATTTTACATATATGCACAAAATTAATTAATAATAAGGATATGCATGTTTATTTTTTCAAAATATTATTATAAAAAGTATTATAAAAAAAATAAAATTAAGAAAAGTTTTCTTTAAAGCTTTAATATTTTTTTCTCGTAAAGAACGAATTTTTAAATATATTTGAGATTTTAAAATAAAATTTTAAATAGCTAAAATTTTAATGCTCTTTATTATTTCTTTATAAAATTATTCTCAGGCAAAACTGGGAATTTAATATATATAAAAAAATGTTGAAAATTTATAGATTACAATTTATTTTTTCAAAGAAATTTTCTGCCGAAAAAAAATTGCACGATATATAATATGTATTCCAATATAAACATAAACATATTTACATACAATATATATATATATATATATACAATATATTTATATACAATTATCTTCGAAATTTGAGTTTATAATATCTACGTATTTATCATTCAACATTTCTCTAGCAAGTTTTCGAATAATTATATACATTAACAAACTACATGCATTACTGTTTCTATTCTTCATTTATTATTATTATTATTTTTTATTATTATTATTGTACACACCATACAAACTTCTATCCAACTTCAAATTTTCCGCATACTTTCGTGATCTACCGCATCTTACAGTCATATTTATCATTTCTATAAACTTTCGAATAACTTTCATATATACTCTTTTTAATTCTCTACCTTTTTCTTTACTCTACATTATACACGCCATTAACTCCTATTAAATATTAGATTTTCTCCTCCTGTATGTATTTATATCATTCAACCTTTCGAATATACTTTCGCATACGGATTAACTATACCCATTACCCGTTTTTTCTAATACCCATTCCCTCGTAAAAAAATTGAACGTAAAAGGAAAGGCAAAAGTCGGTTTGCACGGCGGCCAACCAGCTAGGCAAGTCTTTGCCATACATACATCATCCCCGAGCGCCGTACCTCTTTGGTGCGTGCGGGCGCGCGCGCGCTCTCCTACCTACGTCCCTTCTTCTCCGTCAGGAGGTTCGTCTCTACGCACTCGACTCGACGCACCGTCGAGCGGGAGTCTGCGATCAATGCGTGGCACTGGCACCGGTCGTCATGGTAACGGTGCGCGCCACGCACAGCGAACGAACGATCCGCCTCGATCGTGCGTAAGTGCGTGCTCGCGTAGCCCCGCTGTACCCCGTGCGCTCGCGCTCGCGCTCCACCACCGTCAGGGGTGCGTGCCTGCGTGCGTGCGCGCTCACGCTCCCGTGTGCGTGTGTGTGTGTGCGCGCGCGCGCGCTCGACACGCAGAGCGGGCGAGCGAGGGGCACGAATCGCTAGGCGCGCGCGCGCCTGTGTGTGTGTGTGTGCGCGCGCGCGCGCGCGTAAGGATCCAGGTTGAGGTTTTTAGAAACGCACTCGAGGCGCTCTACGAGGCGGCGGAAGCTGCGAGGTCTCGCAACCTGCGTTTCGCAAATCGAATGATTTCTTTTTTTTCTTTTCTTTTTTTTTTTTTTTCTTTTTTCTTGTATTCGCCGTTGGGAATATGCAGGAAGTGTGTACATCGGAGGAGATGGATGAGAGATAGGGTGGTGGGGTATTTTTTTTGGGCAGTGAATCGATCCTTTGTTGATCGTTTTGTTATTCGGTTTGAAATTCGACGGAAAAGAGTGTGTAGAGATGTTGAGAGGCAGATGTTTTTTTTTTTTCCGTTTTTGTTATGGAAAATTTTATTTTGGGATTATTCAAGATTGGATTGGTACTTGTTTTCTAATTGTATTTAAGATATTATTTTTGTTTCTTGGAAGATTAATTTTAGATTGGTAAATCAAGTTTTTAATATTCTTCAGCATTTCGCACGTTAATAGGATTCATTTCTTGGTTGTGAAAATAAGGAGGAAAAAATGTTGATGCAATTATAATTATCGGTATTTTTAACGTTGTAAACGATATTACTTGTAATAATACGATAGTACTTGTAATAACATTTCATATTTATTAATATTATGTTACTTTCTATTTTTTTTACTGGATTAATTTATACCATAATAAAGTTCATTTATCGATACAACTGTCCAAGAGGGGAATGGACTTCAAAGAGACAATCGACTAAATATGTTGAAGAATATTGCTGACAATGAGCTTTATGATAGAAGATGTTTTAGTAATTCATGGACTAAAGTTGAAATTCTCAGTAAAGGAGAATGTAGTGGCGTTTGTTGTATATCACAATGCAAATGTTCAATTTATATGTTGATATTGTATTAAATCGAGACAGTTATGTTCATATCAATATACAAATAGCAAATATTTAAATAAAGAAATGTTTATTTTTAATTTAACTAATTCAACTAATTATCGTATAAAATTTCATTTTTATTTCTTTATGAAATGTAGAATTAAGATTCTACGTTTTATTTACCCGAAATATAAATGTTCTTATATTTTTTATATAGATAAAAATTAATAATTTAAAACCAAATTCTTTGTTTCTGTAATTATTAAAAATATTAAATTAATATTAAAATACATTAGAATAGATAATGATATACTTAATGATATATTGAATTTATATTTATTATTTATTTAAATTATTTATATTCATGTTATATAAACTATAGGATTACTTTTAAAAAATTATGATTATAAATTATACCAAATGATTAAAGCAAAACTTTAAATATTTCCTCGCAAATTATTTGATTATTCGACTTATATTACTGAAAACATTTCTGAGAATATTGTAACGAAACAGTTAAAGGCGTGTTTCTTTTTAGGAAATAGAAATGGATGAGAAAAAACGAGTATCTTGATGAATATACTTCCTTTGGTTCTTGAATTTCCAAGAATTTGAGATCTGCTATTTAGATTTAAATTATAAAAATTCATTGCTTGAGGTATCGATATGATTTTGAGTGTTTTGCTAAAATTTTTGTAAAATTAAAAAGAAAAAATATCTTTTAGAAAATTTCAATAAGCGTTTCAATGATTTTTTTATCGAGAATAAATGAATAAATGAAATTAATTAATGAAATGAAATTTAGTAATTCTACGATAAAAAGCGTTTTAAAAATTTTAAGTGAATTATACTGGAACTGCAACTTCTTTGCAAGCAATAAAATGCATATACTTATAAGAAAAATATACACGGAATAACAATCAAAGTTCATGTTTAAAACTTACATTTTCATAAAATTTACCTACTAAGATAACTAATTAAACTTATACAATCAACTAAAGTAAATTTTTCAAAACATTCAATCCAAAATTATCTAAGAAGCATAAAAAATTTTTCCATGAATCACTATTTGAAATATAATAGAATTCCACTTACTTATGAATAAGTGCATAAATTTTTATGATTACATTGTTTATACAATAAAAATCTTATTCGTTCAAAGAATTTCACGAATTTCACATTTTCACTAAATAATAAATAATGATAAATATTTCTAAATTTGAAAACAATTTTATAACTACCTAATACGTAATAAATTAATTCTTCACTCATATATACTGAAATACTACCACATTTCTAATTTTTTATCATGTTATTATATTAAAATATTCACGTAATAAAATTTCGTTCCCCATACAAAGGAATTCATAATATAATCAAACTTACACAAAAAAAAAAAAAGAAAAAAGAAGAAGAAACAGCCTTACGATCCGCTTTAACCTGCAATTTTTACTCCATATGGAAATCAGAACTGCGAGTATCGCACGATTCGATCTAAAATATAATAAAAGCCTACATTTACTTGCAAATTCGAAGAATCAGGAATCTAGGTCTGGATCCTGCCTTGACACGTACCTCTGGCGTTCTATATAAAAAAAGAGAGAAAGAAAGAAAGAAAGAAAGAAAGAAAGAAAGAAAGAAAAAAGAAATCTACCCTTTTCCGTACGCGTGAAACGGGCAACAACTACGCCTCGCGCGCACACAACCACGCGCCACGGTGCCGTAGCTACGCGCGTAGGTGTGTGCACGTGCGTGGCACACGGGGCGCAAGCGCACGCACACACCGGAGAGTATCCTACGGGCCACGAGGAAAGTCGCATAGGACCGCGTGTTGAGCCGAGCCGGGCCGAGGCAACGATCGATGTCCCGCAAACTTGGAGCGGCAACGAGCACGTGGCACTTGTGTACGTACTCTATATATATTGGCGAGCGTACACACCTCCACGCGGTCGAGGAAAAAACCGGAGAAGGAGGAGGAGGAGGAGGAGCGAAAGAGAAAGGGAAATAAAGCATAGGGGGGGAGGGGGGATAGCATGTTCAGCTTCCGGGTGCTGGATACTTCGATTGAGATGCGCGAATTTTTTTTTTCTTCTTCTTTTTATCTTTTTCTTCGTGGAGAGAGAGAGAAAGAGAGAGAGAAAGAGAGAGAAAGAGAGATTGTTGACATTGTGCGTTGCTTTATTAACACTGTTATAAGAATCATCAGATCTATCGAAATGAATGAGTTTGGATTAATGTTTTTTTCTTTCTATTTTTAGAGAAATAGAATAGGATTGTTTCTTTACGTTTGTGTTAAAAATGTTAATGAAGATGTTAATGATTTAAATTGAAATTGGAGAGAATAATTTCTTTGGAAGATGCGGAAATAAATAGTATTTATTTCTTTTTTTCTTTTTATTTAAGCAATTTTATTATTTAATTTAATATTTTAATCTTTTCATGTTTTTTCAATTTTAATTCTCGAGATTGCTTGGTATTTTTCCGGTTGTGGAAACAAGAAAATTGTTAGGAATAGGAAAGTTATAAATAGTTTGATGCATTATTACTTTATATTGATAATTTATAATTTCTTAGATTAATAGGGCTTGAATAATGGAACGTATTATATTACTTGTTACTTGTATCATTATATCACTTATATTATTTTAATTAGTGTCATTTGTAGAGAAAAAGATAGGAATATGAGATGAGATGGAAATACAAGATAGTTAAGTTTTTGATGCATGCATAATAAGATTTTTAATAATGATTAAAACTTAATTAAAATGAAGATTATAGATATGATATCTTTTATAGCAACGGATATTATTCGTTAATGTTTTTTTGTTTAATGGATTTCTTTTGTCTCCGCCACAATAGGAAGTTTTTGATGACAGAAAATGAAAAAGAATAGGTAATACAAGACACACCTGAAATTTACTTAATAAGTAAATAATAAAATATAATTTAAATCATTCGTGTAGATGCCAATAATAAATTCCAAGAAAAATAATAATGATTTCAGAAAAATGAATTTTGAAACAATAATCCATTTATCCATTTATCATGTTTATTATGATTATGCAAAAAAAAAAAAACATATAATTAAATTGTTGTTGTGTATTATTATATTTAGCACTTATCTACGTGTCAAATATTTTTGTTTATTAGTATTTTGATATAATTTCAGAAATTATCTTTTTTAAAAATTACACTGCCTTTTTTATTATTACTACTTAAATTTCTCTTTTGTTCGATTTTGTCTTAATTCAGATAAATAGATAAAATAAAAATAAAAATCACAAGTTTTTTTAAAGTTGTTTACCTTCGTTTTTCACATAAAATTTCTTAGAGGTTATTTATTTAATCTTTTTATTTATAGTTACTTTAAGACTTTCTAGATATTCCTACACTCCTACAGTCCATTATATTAATATTTTAAATATACATTATAACTCACTTGTTTTACTGTTAAAATAATCTTTTCTTAATGTTTATATTTCATTTCTAGAAATTTTCAAAAGAACAATATTTTTCTTAAAAATGTTAAAAATTCTTAAGGAATTAAGATTAAAAAGATTGAATTCAAAAAGTAATTAAAATGAATAGATACATGATTTTTGAATCAAATAGGATGGAGCATAGATTGTTTGTAGTAACAGGATGATATAAAATTTCATAGAAAGCGAAATACGCACAGTGTTTCAAATCAAAAAATTTTGATATATTTGAAAAGTTATTCTGAACAAAAAATATGTTTACATATACTTGCATCATAAATCGATTCATCCTCATTCTCGAGATAAAAAAAAAATAATGTAGCTAGAAGAAATCAAATATGTTCTAATTTCTTAATTTTTAATTACTTGAAATTTTTTTATACTGTTTCATATTGACTTATATAAATTGATATCTTTTAAGTACCTATTTCTTCTTTTTAAAAGATTCTATCTATTATTAATCAATAAAAATATTAATTAACTTTAGTACAATTAAATATTAATTAACAATTAAATATTAATTAACTTTTAGTAGTAGATTTTTCGTATAAAATCGCATGAAATTAAAAATTTAGTTTGAAAATATAATAAAAACTGGAACAATTGATAAAAATTAAACAGAAAAACCAATTGTTAACATTAACACAATAATTTTACTAATATTTGGTAAAGCATACTTATTTGTGTATGCAAAGACAAGAAGAGGTCATTTTGAATAATTTATATATATAAATATCGAATCAATGAATGCAATCTAATTATATTATTACTCTACCTTTCTTATTTCGAGAACGAAATCCAATCAACCTATGATATAATACTTTTTGCTCGGAATAACTTTCCTATGCTCTCAAACTATTTCTCAATCTCATTTTTCTCCTAACAAGAGATAATGAAAATTATATTCTCTATTAATATTTCTTATTAACAGGAAATTCCAATTCAAGCCTATAAATATATACTTCTCTTTCAATTTAATTTTCTCTTTACATTTTATATAATGCAACAAAAATTAAATTCTTTAAAATATATTCGTAACATAATTGAATAATTATATTGACTCGTTAATTGACATATCGATTATCGTAATTAATTTCAATCATTCTGAATTCAAAAGAAAGAAAATTCTTTTTATTTCCTTCCCAAACGGGGAAACTATATCGATAGAGAGGGCAAAGGGTGGCCACGATATCCGACGAAATGGAGACGGTGTTCACGGGGTGAGGTCGAAATGGCATGCAACGGAAGGGTTTGCGTCGGAGGGAGAACAGAGGCGAGGAACGAGAGGACCCTACCTAAAGCAAAACACAAGACCGCGGGATGTTTCGGCTAAGCGGAAAGGGTTTATGGAGAATTGGGGTATCTCGTAAACTTGACCTATCTGACCACGCGCTTAGGACATTGTGCACTGGTGTCAGGCAAGCGGAAGTGGGTCAAATTAAATATTAACGAAACTCCGCCGAAACCCTGTGACCGAGCCGGTGCCCGTCCACGTGAAACGATGAAATTTTACCACCACTTGTAAAATCTGAATGTGGACATTGTGTCTCGATGAATCTTTTATGGGTCATCTGTTTCTTTTTTCATATTTTGTTATTTTGTTTATATTTATTTGTAATCGTAATAGGTAAATTTGTATTTTCGTACAAAAAAATTAAAGAATATTTGATTTATTTTTTTTTTTTTTTTTTAATGAATGGTAAATGAATATTTTATTTTGGGGGTATCTATATATATATCTTCGTATGTTTTTATAGATTTCATATAATTTATATAATAAAGGTAACGATAAGAATTAATTTATATAACAATTTTTATGCAAATTTGTATTTTCATAAATTCAAATTTATATAATTTAATTTAAATATGGTAATATGGAATATCTTATTTTGGATATTTTATATATCTTTGTACATTATATATTGTATCTTTCTTTTTTGTGCGGATTCTTGTATATTTTTTCCCTTTAGCGAAGATTTTTATGCAAATTTGTATAATTTTATAATTAAAATTAAGGAAATAGAATGTAAATGAACATAATTTGATTTATATTTTAAATAATATTTTGAATATTTTATTTTATATATTTCTGTGCATTATATCTTGCAAATTTTTGTATATTTAATTCTTTATCGTATCTGTATATGCTTTATAAAAATTCGTATTTATTTTATTCAATATATATATATATATATTACAATATAATACCATATAATATAATAAAAATACAACAAATTATTGTTACGATAAAATAATGGAATTATACAAATGCATAAACAATTAATATAATATTAAAAAATTATTAAAGAATAATTGATGACCGTGTGAAACAGACAATTCTTTAATTTGTTTTCTTCAAACGAATAGAAAAACATTCTAAAATTTGTTTTTTCCATGAATTTAAATTTTATTTTTATAAAAAAACGTTCGTTAATTAAATTTGATTTTAAATTATTATCTGAATGCTATATTTCAGTGTTATCAGTATATAATTGTATTATACATAAGAATTATATTTAATCAATTTATGAATTTGTCGAGGATATTGTGACTGGATTGGAATTATAATAAAAGTCGTTTTTATCATAAACCCTTCAATCGCAGTAAAGTGTAATTGTAGGAATTTAAATACTTCCGTCGTTTCATTGGTGACTCAAGTACTTACGAGTATCAAAAATCGAGATGATCACATAATTTCTACGCATTTGTATTTTCGTTCCTAGAAATGCGAATATAAATTATGTTTAATATCATTATTCTTAACTATTCTCAACTATTCTTAACTATTGTTTTCCATTTTATATTTATTACATCTTATTCATTGTCGCTTTATCCTCGCAACTTTTATAAATCTCAATGAAACGAAAAGTCTAAAAAAATAAATATCAATTTTCATAACTAAACTATATGTAAAATTATTCATATATAATAATTTGAAAGTTCATCTGTTTAAACAAATCTCAATTTATAAGAACAAAAAATATAAGAATAATCTAGCAATCAACATTAGGGAAAGGTCAATTATTCGAATTTCGATTATCCAATAACCGAACACCAATAAGAACACAAAATGAGTATTTAAACTGTATAAATATATATGAAAATATTTATATTCTGAGAAGTGTACTCTGTTATCTAAAAATGATTAATTCATTTTTTTATAATATATTTTTCTTACAAGTTATATTTCCTTTTACTTAATAATAAACATCTACATTTGAAAATTGTTTAATTTTTACTTTCCTTTTTTTCAAAATTTGATTCTTTCTAACCAATTATCCCAAAATTCGAATTATTATTTTTTCTCCAATTAATTCTACTGTAAAAAACAAACCACAATTTCCACAAATTGTGGAAACACGTATATTCACTTTTAACTTAACATAACTTAATATAATCTTAATTATTTAAACGATACTTTTATAACTTACAATACAAAATTTCGAACGATACATCTTCTTTAAATAACATCGAACGAACTCTTACAAAAATTAAATAAAACCATCCTTTTCTCTCTTTCGTGATGAATAAAATTTACATTTTACTTAAAAAAAAGAAAAAAAAGAAAAACGACATAGTTCTACTACGCTCCAAGTCTCCCACGAAATTTTCCCTTGGATATAACACACACGCGGTATTTATATACATGTTACATATTCGCATTTTCGTCGAAACACGAAAAGGATTCCATCTACTCTACTCTAAAAACTGTTCACTGTTCAAGGAACAACGATTTTCGAGCGAAATCGAAAATCGAGATCGATCGTCGTATCGATCCTCGTTTCGCTTGCGGGGGAAAGAGAGAAGGCGAGGAGAGAAGGGGAGGAGGGGGAGGGAGGGGGGGGGGGGTCTACGAATTCCGTTTCCGGAAAAATCCGGTTGAAGGTAATAAAGGCCGCGCGTCGACGCGCCGGCAGAAGCGGGAATGGGCGAGCGAACGAAAGGGTTAGTGGTTCGAGATTAAAAGGAAGTCACCCCCTTCGCCCCACCCTGCCCCTTTCCCCCTCGTCTCTCCATCAATCACAATTATATCCTCTCTCTCCCCAGCTATCGTTCATAATTACTGCTCGTGACTTTATCCCGGCGCTCGACGTCGCTGGACCGGGGCCGTCCGCTGCGTTCCGCTCCGGCCGATCAACGGGGATAAGGTGATAAGAGCGAGTGAAAAAAAAAAAAAAAGAAGAAAAAAAAGAAAACCAAGAGACGATCTCGTGTTGAACGAGATAAAGTTCAAAAAAGCGACGCGTTAAACGTTTGATTTTATTTTGCTTTATTTTTTTTCTTTTTTTTCTTTTGATTTACGATAAACAAGATAATTTGGGATGTGATAAAGTTTGATTATGGAATAAAATACGATTGTGGGGAGATTATATTGAGATTATTGTATGGAGATGTTATGTATTTGATTCATTTAATAATAATAATAATAATAATAATAACAATAATAATAATAATAACAATAATAATAATAATAACAATAATAATAATAATAATAATAACAATAATAATAATAATAATAACAATAATAATAATAATAATAATAATAATAATAATAATAATAATAATAATAATAATAATAATAATAATAATAATAGGAGGAATAGTTTGATTCTGTGAAAGTTTCGTGAAAATGATTTGGATTTTGGAAATTGTTGTTGTGAGAATGTTATCTATTTTTTGATTTAGGGAAATAAGCGTAACTTTTATAAAATCTTGAGATGATTGGAGAGCGATAGTTTGATCTTGGAATATATAATTATGTTAAATTATTATAATGGATATTATTGTATGAAAATGTTATTTAGGATTGATTGGAGAATAATAATTTGATTTTGGAAAATACGATTATGAGTAGACTATTATAATTATAAAATTGTTGAAAATATATGAAAATGTGTTAATTCTTCATTAATCCTTTCTTGTAATTATTATATTTTTCTGATTATCTTAATATTCATTTCTGTTTGCAAAATAATTATAAGATTTGTATAACTTTCTTTCTAATATTTAAATATATATCTTATTTAAATAGAAATCTTAGATACTTAAAACCAATTGAATATTCTTAATGTATAAATATGTGAAAGATACATTGTTCTAAGAAGCAATGCCATTCTATAAAAAAAGTAATGTGATGTTGCATAGCTTACTTATATTATCTTTTGAGATTGTTACATATTACTTAAAATATGAAGAATATAGACAAAAATTTGTTGAATCAACTTTTAATGTTTTTCTGGTTTTTTTTATTCATTTAATAGTTAAAAGAAAGCGTTTTAATATACCAAAGTTAAAAAGATAGAAAATTTAACAAGTTTCAAAATAATGTTTTGATAACTTAACTTTAAAACTACTATCCTATATAAAAATTAAAAAATAACTTATTTAAATTTGTAGTCTTCATACAAATATATTCGTGGGAAGCCTTTGTAGATTCTAAAGGCTAAAATATACAAAAGTTAATATATAAAAAATGTTGATTAAAGTTTATTTATTAAGTTATAAGTAATTTAACTTTGAATTAGATGAAGCAAGGTTAAATGAGAAACGTGGTCTATTTTTGCATTTTATTCCATCATCTCGTTTTATTTAAGACGAATTTAAATTCCTTATAACTTAATAAATAAGTTTCAATTGATATTTTTTTCATACCAACTTTTATATTTGGTTTCTCTAGAATAATATTTGGATCTCTAGAATAATAGACTTTTTAAAGATGTCCTATAAATATATTAATATAATTTTGTTTATATTATTGAAGACATACATGTTATTTATACATTTTGAGACATTAGATCAATGTTTTTTTTTCTCTATTTATAATTTTTTCTATATTTTTAAAAATTCTGTCGATAAAAATCGATAAGAAACGCAATGAATTCGCTAAAAAAGAAGAGAAAAAGAAGAAATTTCCAGAGCGTGTTGCGACGGAAAAGAGGAACGATAAAAATCGAGCTGGGCCGCGAGATTTCTAACTCTGTTGTTTTCTCTGATTGTGTGGCAACGAAGAAAAAAAGAAATGGAACAGGATACTTGAGGATTAATGAGGGAGAAAGAAATGGAGAACAATTAAAATTTTGTAATTCTTCGCGCGCTGTAAAGTAGAAATTAAGTGAAATTAAGATGAATAAATCGAATTGCGTATTAATTTCACGAAAAGAAGAAACGAGAACGAGAAATATATTTAGAATTTTTTCTTTTCTTTTTGGAAAATAAAAATGGAAAAAATTAAATTTTAAAAGATATTCTTTTTTAAATTTTAAAAATACAATTTGATTACGTAAAACTTTTATGCAGGCCTAATCTTCTATCTTTCTTAGATAAACGTAAATAAATAGAAACTCAAAACCCCTACACGAATGACCCTCAAAGAACTTAAAGCTACCCTCCGATCACAACCCTAAAAAGGACCATCGAAACAGGTGTCCAACGCTATTTCTCACCTTTCACCCTCCCATTACTACATACTCTTCTCTCCAAAATGTAACAACCTATTTTACAAATTTAATTTCCACGAATATAAAAATTCTTAAAATTCTATTCTGCAGAAAAAATACACATTACTTTTCATATTCATTAATAAGAAAAATAAATCATCTAAAACATTTTCGTCTGTTCTCGATCAAAAAAAGTTATGAAATTAATTCCAGAAATTTAACAAAAGAGAAGTTTAAGAGAAAAATTCACAGCGTCTGTTTAAAATAAACGTTTAATTAATAAATATGAAGAAAATTAATAAAATACATTTAAATTAACATATACATCGTATTTTAATTAATTCCATTATTCTATGAATTTTTATTTGCATTTACAAGAAACGTTTAATGAAATTGTGTCTATAATCTACGATTCGAAATATTTTTTCCTTTTTTCAACTAAAAAAAAATTATAGCAAGAGGAGAGAAAATTTAAAGAACATACAATGTTTTTTTATAATAAAAATTTTAATTAACAAAATTAAGAAAGTACATTTAAATTAACACAATATTACCAAACTGTGTTTTCTAATTACCTATAAATTTTGCGTCCAGAAAAAAATTTATTGAAGATACATATGTATCTATAATTTAAGTAAAATTCGAAAAAAATACGCAATATTACGCAACAAGTTGCAAAATAAAAAGATATTTTTTCCATTCGAATTTTCATCCAAAATTCTAATAAAATACAATTATATCATTGAATGCAAGAAGAGCCTCAAACCTCTCAGATCCCTTTCCAGGAAATAAGATACTTAATTAGATTCTTTTTCCACGCACAAATTCTATTTTCATTGTTCTATCTTCAAAGTAATTAAAATTAATTAAAATTTCCAAAGAAAACTAGCCAAAAAACTAAACTAAATCCCTTTTCACGTCCAACAAATCATATATATATATATACACATACATCCCTCGTCGATCAACCATTTTTTCCTCATATTTCCAAGAAAAATTACAAATCACTTTCCCAAAATTAATTTCCCAAAACTAGTAGTAAATTCATCGTCCTTCGATTCTCGAAAGGAAACTCGCGCAGGATAATTGCGTGTGTTGATACACGGTTGGCCTATTACCAGCGTGAAGGGTGTAGGACAAAGAGAGAGAAAGAAAGAAAGAAAGAGAGAGAGAGAGAGAGAGAGAGAGAGAGAGAGAGAGAGAGAGAGAGAAAGGGGGATGGATGTAATATATACTCTCCTCCGGGAGGCGACTTCAACTCCCCCTCCTCCTCCTCCTCCTCCTCCTCCCCCACGGTTTGTCCTGCTCCGTCGCTGGTCGTTTCGCTCGCCCTTCGGGGGCTGCGTGCGCGCGCTCTTCCACGCGAGGTGCGTGCGCGCATATAAATGGAAACCCTTCAAGTAGCCCGCGTTGCCATCCACCTCGTGTGCGTATACCCCTCTCTTTACACGCTCCTGGATTACAGCGAGCAGCGGGGTGGACGGGGGATGTGACTGCCTCGGCTACGATAGTGCAAGCTGACGTGCTCGTTATTTTTTTTTTTTCCCGGTTTTATTTCTCCTTTTTTTTTTCTTCTTTTTGGATCTACAGGTAGTTTCGATAAGCGATCCACCGTAAGTGGTTTTGATCACTTTCGATGTAACGTGTTAAACAGGTGGATAAGGTAGGTAAGGTAAAAGGTATAATGATGCGAAAATGGTATATGGTAGAAGTTGAAATCGTACGTGATACGAGAGTTATTTGGAATAAGAAAAGACAATTCAGTAAAAATTAAAAATTAAAATTTATAATTCGCATTAATTTATATGGATACAATGTATATGAGTGAGTTGGTATGATCATTTTTATACGTATTTTTATTATTCATTGTTGTATAAATATTTTTTATATTTTCAAAGATTGTGTTTAAAAAGTTTATTTTTAGTATAAAAATATAGAAATAACTTATTTTTAAATGTTTTATTTTTATTCCGTATTCCTTTGTAGCATATGTCATATTGAAATAATGTGGACAGGTTGTAGTATGCTGAGAGAAGAAAAATTCAAATTATTAAAATTTAAATTTAAAAAAATGTTTGAATCAATTAAAATGCACGAACACGTTTAATCTTTATACTTTATATTTAATACTTTTAATAGATGTAAGATTTATAATATTTTTAGATTTATCATTTCTGAATGTAATGTAAAAATTATTGTGGTCTAATAATTCTTTTATTTACATAAAGTTAAAATTCATTAAAATTTTTTTTTGTTGATCGCATATAGCTGTAATTTCAATAGATATGTCTTTTATATTTTAAAATATTAATTCAATAAAAAAATGACGTATTTTGGAGCTTATTTCATGTGACCATATTAAAAATGGCCATATGGATTACATTATCTATTTTTATTATTCTTATATCTTATATCTTTGTCAGTTTTCACAATGGATATTAATTTTATAATACAATAGCTAATCCTTATTACCCTTAAATTTTAAATCACATAGATATCTAATCACATCTTTTATTATTATATGTATAATCATTAATAATACAAATATTCTTCATTCCTTATTTATTTTATCATTATTGTATATATATATATATATATATATATATATATATAATTGATAAATAAAAATATTACATATAATTTAAAGAATAACAATTTTGTAGATTTCTAAATTAATTTGATATTTAAAACTCCGTATATTCAATGATTACACAATGCTGATTTTGAAATTCAATATTTCAGTATTTAGTATTTCCTATATTTATTTGTACAAAATACGTTATCTGTTTAAAAACCACAGGACTGTGACAAATCATTATATTTCATTTTTTTTTTAATAGATAATTCAATATTATAATACTGAAATTCGACTTATTCCTTAATTAACAAATATCTTAAAAAAAATTAAATATAGCTCGCAAATCATAATTGTCATATAAACATAGTAGATATCCTGTTATAACCTCTAAAGAAATTTAAGTAATATAATAATAAAAAATGATGGAATTGAAAGATACTAAAAGATATAGCTAAAATAAAATAAAAATTACTTTGGAATAATAACGTTATATTAATTCTAAAACAACTTATACATATAATCCAAAAAATAACATCGCATAAAATCCATTCCATCCAGTTTCCATCTACTTTCTATCCGTTATAATAAATTTAACCCTTACGCTCAAATCCCTTCGAAGAGAATCCGAGTATCACATTTAAAAAAAAAGAATTATTCACAGAGGAAATGTTGCACAGGAAGAAAAAAATCATCATCGATCAGTTAGTCTCGAGTTGTTGACTCGCGTTGGTACATCGCGAGGGAAACCAAAGCGTCTTGAGGCCATCGCTAGTCGCAGCCAACGAGGGTGGGAAGCGCGTAGAGCACAAGTGCACGCAGATAGTCGATGTTAGGTGCGTTGCACGAGCGCTTACGTGCCTAGAAATTCACCCCTTTTTTTTCTCTCCCTCTCTCTCTTTCTCCGGCGCACAGGTTGGTCGGCGAGGGTGGCCGAGGGGCGGAAGGGAGGTTGCACAAGCCTCGAGAGAGTGAATACGGCACACAGGAGCGGCACGCACAAGTACACCGTTTCGCAGAGAGAGAGTGGAACGAAATCTATAGCACGCACTTACGCGGTCGTATATGCGTGTACGCGTACGCACCCGCCGCACCCCGAGGACACTGGCACTGGAGGGGGCGGAGGGGCGGGGGAAAGGGAGAAGCTTTCAATTTTTCCTGCTGCCTTCACGACCAGCCGGAAGCCGAGATTCTCGCAGAAGAATACGCGCCGTGCGTGGGGCGTAGTCTAGGCCCTAGCACCGTTTTACAGAATACACAAGCTTTATAATCGGTCGGAAGATACGGATTAATCTTTAAGCACAGGAAATATATATAATTGGGAAATTTATTTGAATGACAAAATGGATCTCGAATGTCTCCTCCCGAAGGTTCTTTTTGTTGTTTGCACGAGCAGTCTGGTTTTTCATTGGAGGATTCGTATCGGGATGTTTAATTTTCTTCTAGGTTTCGAATGGCACGTTAACTGTCATTTTGGAAAATTGTTGGAAAATAGATTATTTCTTTACAATTATACGTAAAAATAATTGATTAAAAAAAATTTTATAAAATTCGAGCCAAAGTTCCAAAGTAGTTTTTTAGTGGCATGTATAAAATTTTATAAACGATAAAATATTGAAACGTGTGAGTAAAATCTATTCTTCGATTATTCTTATAAAATAAAATGATAAGTTTTAGAAAAATATTTCTATTTCTATTTCTCTATAAAAAATAAAGAAAATGAAAAATGAAGAAACAGGACAACTTAATATATTTTAAGATTCTGGATTTTGACAAGAATGAATGTTGCAATAATTATTTACATTACGATCGAATGAGAAGGCGTCGATTTACTATAAAATAAAATGCTAAACAAATGTTTCATTAATATTATAAAAGAATCTTATATCTTAAATAACATATACATCCATTCTTGTATAAATCTTCTTAAAATGTAGTCTTTTTTTTAGCTGAGGTTTGAAAGATTTTATTTCATTACTTAGACAGCAAATTTTTTCTGCGCAAATTGAACGAAGGAATTTTTTCATTTCGCATTAGAATGATTCGAAGTATTTCCTAATACTTCGATCAGAAGGAGTGCGCCATGATTCCTCGAATCTTCGATAATCGCTATTGTGATCTGGTAGACCGGACACAGGCGCCGGAAATGCGAGCTTTCTGTTGCCCTTGATAATATTTCGATCGCGTGCATCGCGCATTAATTCATTTTAATTCAATATAATTTTCTCTATCCTTATCAATCTTCATTTACCAAATATATCACGCCTCCATACTATTATTGCAATACATTAACCTTTAGAATTCTTAGTTAGTAGTGATGGAACTAAACATATCGCGAGCAAATTTGAACATTGATAGAGAAAATTCGAATTTTTTATAAATAAAAAAAAAAATGATATTTTTAAATAGAATTCAAAAATAATTGAATAAGTTCTTTTAAGACATTGTTTAAAATTAATTTTCTCAATTATTTTTGAAAATACTTATTGCAATTCTCATATATGATCTAATTGAAGATTAATAAATCATTATATGTATTTTATAAAATTTTAAAAACATCATTCCCGTATTTTTAATGTAATTATATCGTAAACAACAAGTATTATTTTTAATAAAAATTAAAATAAAAATTGTAAGAATTGTTTGTTTGTTGCTTGTACATTTATATAATTTTTCAAAATTTATTATAGGAATTGTCCTATATATGATCAATTTTTTTTATCTCATATTATCATTTTTCTTTAATAACAAATGATTATAACCTGTTATAATCTAACATTCAACGAAATAAATTATTTTGACTTTCATATTTTGATTATTATTTATAAGAGATTCTATTTATAAAAGATATTACAATATTGAAATATTTATTAAGATTTTAAAAAATGGCAATATTAATGCATATATATTATCAATAATATTCAATTCTTATGAAATAAATATTGTACATTGGATTTGATTTGGATTTACAAATACATTGCATTTGATTCCATTATTATTCATCAGAATTTTTCGTTCTCGATTTTTTTTTTTTTCACGAAACGAAACTCGTCGTTTCCGTAAATAAAGGAAATTCCCCAAATGTTTAAAATATCCGCTTCCATTTTCCATTCTCTTTTTCACTGAACAAAATTCGTCATTTCTCTTTAAGTAAAAGAAATTTTCTAGAATTCGTTCGATCATACAATGGGAATCGAACGGAGCGGAAACGTGGCATAGCGGAGGGTTGAAAAGTCGAACGATCGTAAAAAAAGCCGCGTAGAAGGAAGGGTGTGCGTGGCCTCGCAGAGAGAAAATTCCGCGCATCCTGCGCGTGTCTGACCTCCTGGCAGTTATTTCCCCATCCCTTCGTCCCTCCTCCATCGGTTCCACCCCCGACACCGCCCTCTTGTCTTCCTCCTTTTAGTCCTTTTTATCACGGTCGACGCGAGTCGAGATACTTTTATTTTCATGGTTGCGAGGTCGCATCCGCGTTTCGCAACGATCTACGCGGCTTAACCTATATCACCCTCTCTGTCCTTGATAAACAGTTACGATCGGCCATGAATTGCTTTCCACGCGATATTCAACAACGTCTATCGCGCGTAAATTGGAAATTTGGTTTGGGTTTCGCTTCAGAAATTTATCTGAAACGTCGAGACGAGAATAATTTTGTTCATGGAAATGAATCTTTAAATGACGATAGATAAAAATATTATTATTTTATCGATTATCTAATGGAGAATATTTACGAGTATTTCACGCGATTCGTGAGTTTTCGTGAGTTCGTTTCAAACGTCGATCGATGGTCGGTGAACTGATAAATTAGTCTCTTTTTATTTTTCGCGAAATGGGATGATAATTATTATCGAGATCGATATTGTTATGAAAGGATACAAAAATTATAACAAGCGTGTGACACGTGCGATTTTAGGAAGCATGAAGTGCATGTTATTATTATTAATATTCGATTCAATTCGAACAAGATTTTGTAAGGATTTAAATTTCGGAATAAATAACGACATCTTTTGATTAAAGAAAATACTATTTCTTATGATTATAGTTATAAAAATATGTTTTTATTTTCCCATGATTTTTACATATTTGAATAATATTGAAATTTATTGTTATGGAAATTGTAATTGCAAAATTGTAATCGATTAATTTATATATGTTTATCTACATTACCAACTATAGAAAAACTTGTACAAAGTATCTCACTAAAGTTATGGATTTATAAATGTTTGAATTATTTTAGTGCTATTAAATTACTTTATCAAAATATTTTTTAATAAAATAATAAAAATAAAATTTAAGAAATATAAAATAAAGAAAGAGCATAAAATTAATTAATATTTTAAGTTCTTCTTTTTTTCTATATAAATTGAGTTGTTTATTTATGTAGAACATCGAAATTCATATATTTCGGACCTCGTCCTTCACTTCATTAATTAACTACCATGGCGATTCTCTGCTTTGAAAGCTCAAATTAACGAGATAATTTCTTCATCTCGACGATTTTATAATATTACATTTTCATACGAAAATGCAATTGTTTTAAATTTTTTTCAATTTCAAGATTTAATTGATTTTTCAGTAATTTGCAATAATTTCACATGAACAACCATGAGGGAACCAAAATATGTCAGTATACAACTGGTTTCCGTTTCCTTGTAAGGCTACTAATCGCTTTTGAACATACTGCTGCTGACATCTGCTGGTGTATCCCGTAGGAACAGAACAAATACCATTGCAGACATCCATTCTAAGAAAAAATAAAATAAAATTTAAAATATCTCAAAATTTTAATAAAAAATTAAAATTTATCTTAGAGATTAATAATTTTTTATCTATTTTTTTTATCGATATTATATAGTATTTATCAAATAAAATCCAAAGTCATTTTAACTTAAAAATCATTTTAACTTCATGACATTACAATTTATGAATATTTGAATATAATCCAATATTGATTTACTATTTGGATACGAAGCAATTAATAGGATTAATAAATTAGAACAATGCACAAGTGTTATAAACTTAATATAAATCAAAATTAATTTTAATAATAAATAAAAAAGAAAAAATTTAATCAACAATTAAAAATTTAATTAGCAATTAATATGTTATTGATAAAGAACCTACATTATTTACAATTTTATCAACGATTTTATTCGCAGATATTATAGATAAAAAAATAAATAAAAAATTAATGATTGTTTTAAAGTAAATTTCAGTTAAATTTTATGATTTATGGTATGATTATAAGATATCTACTTTATACTTAATTACTAATTTTGTATAAAATTTAATTTCAGTTCCGACCACTACTAATGCTATAATCTTATTCTATAACATTGCATCGATAATGTTGAAAATGACATTAAAATGATAAAAGGAAGAAAAAATAGAATAAAAAAAAATACATTGAATGATAAATACTATATTCTGTATCTTATAATGGTATCAAATTATTTTTTCAAAATATATCTATTTCAATTTTTTTTTTCAAATTTCATTTTCAAATTTAAGCTCAATATTTTAAAAAATTGTACAATTAAAATTCAAATTTTATTATATTATTATATTTTATTATATTATTGTATTGATATACCAGAAAAAATTAAATATAAGGACTTACGTGCATTTTTCACTCCTTACTACCTGCGAATATTTCTGATTCTCTTCGAGATTCACTACATACATCCAGTTTCCTTGATTATTCAGAGCCGCTCTCGGCATGATATACTGTGTCTCAGTTGGACAAAGTGAGATCGCATCAGGATCGGATTGCCTTTTTCTACGCTTCTTGCTCAATTTACTGTATTTCAATAAGGGATTTTCATATAGTGAACGAGGTGTAAGTTTACTATTTCGCACATACCTGAAGGAATAAGAAATATAAAAAATATAATAAAAATAATAAAAAAAAATAGAAGAAATATAATAAAGAGATATATTATATTTCTCATTCATAATTAAAACTAATAAATCATAAAAAAAATTGTATAATTTTAAAAAACAATATCGAAAATTCATTAAAATTGTATAAAAAAATTATCTAATTACATATTTAGAATAAGAGTTATCTTATTGATTTTTATATTTTTAAAATATGTTATTTATTAATTTTTTTTATAATGTAACTATTATTTAACCTTAATTTTTGAGATATAAAAATAAAATATAGAATATTTTTGATATATTTAAAATTTAGAATAAATTTGAATTAGATTTAAAATAGATTTAAAATAGATTTAATATAGATTTGAGTTAGATTTGCATTGTATTAGATTTGTAATAAAATAAATTATAATAAAATAATTTATATAAAAAAAAAAGAATTGTATTTAGATTAAATTCGTATTAAGTTTTGATTAGATTTAGATTTTTTTCAACATTTCCAAAAGAAACAATTTAGAGAATATCTATAATATCATAAAATTATAAAAGACAGAAGATAATATATTAAAATAAAAAAAAAAAAATATGCACATTAAAATAAAATCAAAAAATTTAAGATTTGAAATTTATGATTTTTGTTACAAATTATTAATTTTAAAGCATAATTAAATTTATAATAAATAAATCAATCCTTATGTAAATATATATCATTTTTTTTCTATCTTACGAATTTTTATAAACCGATTTCGGAACTATTTATAGCATTTTTATTATTTCTTTTCGTGTAATTGTTACTCATTTAAAATATCTATTTGTTGATTTCTGTTTTTTATAATTTTATAACATTATAACAATTTTATTTTTTAAAAAAATAAATTTTATAAGATGAAATTTGAACCTTAAAAATTCAAAAGGTTATCAAAATTCTGAAAACTATCATTCTCAAGAATGAAATCAAGAATGAAAATCATTTTCAAGAATTACATATTTCTTCAAGTGATATAGGATTTTGCAATTAAATTTTTTTTTTGAAATAATATTTCAATAAAGAAATAGTTTTTTAAATATATATCATCTTATACAAATATTATTTTGATATAAATATTTTATTGAAAAATACAAGAAAATTCAAATAATAATATAAATATTTAATAAATATTTTATAAATAATATATTTCAAATAATAATATTTAATAAACATTTTCTGAATTTGATACAATATATTAAACTCACACTATTATGCTATAATAAGACATACATAAGTATTAAAATCTATATATACACGAATTAAATATAAGATTTCCAATTTTTATGTTGAAATTTGTATCTTCTATTTTCACTAATATTTGTTAAATACCACTAACAAAATTCGTAATTTAAGCATTAAAATAAAATGATATTTTCAAATAATATTTTCTTATAAAAACATTTCAATTTTAGAATTATGTCTAAAACTATTTTAAATTATCTTTCCCAACCAACACCATTATTATCTAGTAACTCAATACTAGAATAATCACCTGTTCGTCCACCATGCTTGCGCCTGTCCAAAGGCATTCAAAGGTTGAGATTGAGTATAGAAGGGATGATCCGACGTAACTCTTTGTCCTTCAGAATGATATTTGAAAGACTCATCGCTGAGAAACGGATTCCCTTGAGCCGGTGTAGTGTACTTGTAGCTATCATAAAGAGGAATACGGATTACTCTACTTACCGACAAAAAACGGATAATTAAATTGATTTAATTTAATTAGCGCGAAATTAGCATCGAAATTACCCATGAGTGTCGTTCAAAGGAGTTCCATAAAGAAGCGTAGTTTCTTGACCGGGATATTGAGATGGCGGTAGAAAAGGTAATCCAGAATCGAACTGACCATTCCCGTGCGCTGGATAATCATAACCCGCCGGAAACGACCTTGAAAAGAAGTAATCCGTCCTTGATTCATTTCGACGGAGTGTTTTCGTGAAATTTTGGAGTATATAGGGTGTTCAAATGAAAAGAAAAAATTTTAGATAGAAAATTTAAGAAGAAATGTGATAGACATAAAGTCATTTTATTTGATTCAAAAATTTTGAAAAGAGATAAAGATAATCTATGATCGTTGATATATTTTGACAAAATTTTCATGAAATTTTAGAATATATAGGATGTTCAAATGAAAAGAAAAAATTTTGGAAAGTTTAAAATGGAATTTAAGATAAATTATAACAAAGATAATGCCATTTCTGAAATATTTTTAAAAAATCTTGTGATATAGAAAGTGTTTAAACGAAAATAGAAAATTTTTGAAAATTTAAGATAGATAGAATATAATGGACATAGAATCATTTCATTTTATGGCCATTTTCATTTGGAAAATTATATGCTTTATAATTCTTTATTGAAAAATAAATTTCCACGGATTTTTATATATACAAATTTTCGTTTGAGTCTTAAAATTATCTTTTAATTCTTTGTCTTGCGATTTATTTGAGATATTTCGGATTAAAAAATGATTTTCAAATTTTCATCAACCTAAAAAAATCAATATAGAAATCAACCAAAAATAAAATTATCAAATGGTACAAATATTTAGTTTTATAGAGTACATTAGTACATTTGTAACAAGTAACTTTCATAATTATACGACTTCTAATTTTGCAATCCATGATATTATCATTTTTAAGCAAGAAAAATTCTCTACTTATTTCATCTTGAATCATCTTGTATGTAATTGGTCCGAAGTAATAGAATTTAATTTTCTTCTTTTATAATTTTTTTATAACTTTATAACTTTATATATATTTTTATAAGTTTATAAAAATTAAAAAATTTATAAGTATAACATTTTTTTTTTATCGGAAAAACTTGAATAATCAAGTTATTAGGCCTTGTGCAATTTTTACAAAATAAATAAAATATGTTTAAAAAATTATAATAAATATAAAATATTTATAAATATGATATGAAAAAAATTCATCAGTTTATGATATACTTGTAAATAATTTTTTAATTCCATGAAGTACTTAATAATGTTTTCTATATTACAAAGTAGAAATATATTTCCAAATCATAAATAAAAATAACATACCTGTAAACATTGAAATTCTCTCTGGATTCGTCTCTCAATACAGTGCTAAAGTCAAAACTGCATTTATCCACAAGAAATTTAATTAACTGTCTGCAACAGAGAAAAGAAAGAAAAATTAAGACTACTGATAAAAGAAAGAAAAATAGGTCAATATATATGTATATATAATTTTTCAATTATATTTTTGACATGATCTTTGACCGATGAACGATCAATGCAAATGAACATTGATATTGGCCACAATGCAAAGTTGAGTACCAATACATGTTTTCTTGACCTAACTTTAATGGAATCATTTCAAAGATGAATACAAAATTGCTTATCTATTCTATGTATTATTCATGAGTTCGTGGAAACCAGGTTCCATGACCTGGTAGAAGTTTCTTCTATACTTCATAACTGTTTTCAAAACGATTTTACAGAAGTGAAACGTTAGATAATTACATTCATTCATATACTTTATATGTGTGTCATACGATAACTCGAATTTTAAAAAAGATAAAATACTTTAATTTTTGATTTTCAAAGAAAAACTTTAGAAAAAAAAAAAATTAAATACATTAATTTTTTCTAAAACAAAAGAACTGTAATAAAAAAAAAATGAATAAGAATTGAATTTTATATAATAAAGTACATAATAAAATATACATTATATATACATTAATTATACATTATATATTATAATGTATATTAAATATACATTATATATTAATATATACATTAAATATACATTATATATCTATACATTAAATATACATTATATATTATATTATATATCTATGTCTAAATATAATATTTATATATTTATAATATGGAATAACACGAATATAGAAATATACATAGGTATACATGTATACATATATTTATATATATATGGATATCATATGAAATTTTTATCATAAGCTTTGCGAATTTGTTCTTTTAATATCGTAATTATGAACTTCGGATTACTTTTTGTATCTTCTTTGTGATTATTTCTTTTATAATTACAATCTTACATATATAGTACAATCTTATAAAATATGATAAAAAAGAAAATATTTATAACATTATGATAAATTATATTTTTGTTGAAATTAATTTTTTTAAATTTATAACGATAATAAAATTAAATGAAATATATTATTTTATTGTCGTATTTTGATATACGACAATATACGAATTATTTATATTTTTATTTATATTTTTCGTTATGTATTATTATTATTATTTCTTGATGTTTAAAATTTATATTGAAATTATTGAAACATAATATTTTCCTACATTGCTAAAAATAGATTAGTATATCACATTACAATTACAATATTAATACGTTCGTATCACAGAAGATATTATTAAATGATTTATCAACTAAAATAAATATACGTACATATACAATCTTAAAAAACTATAACATATATACTCTATTTTATTTTATTATTACAACATTCAAATATTAATTAATAATAAGTATATAAATATGTATAAATATTTTTTATCAAAATAAAGCTATTTCTTATCGTCAAATTTAAAAATCCTCTGTTGGAAACAAAAACAGAAAGACATCAACTATGTGTCTAAATAATTACCAATCGTCACGAAGCAAACAAACGGTATAAAGCAAAATCGAAATAAAAAAGATATCCACGAAAAAAAGATATCCATTATACTATATATGCGTCTGAATAATTATCAATTGTCATGAAGGTAATAATGAGACAGAGACGAATAGATCTTCCGGCGACCCACAAATCCCATGCAAAGAATAAACACGTGCGCGAATTTCGCGCGTGGCCAAAGAACCATCGAATCTTGAGAACTTTCTCCACCGGTGAAAGACGCCGGCTAGAAGATATGTCCCGATGTTTAATTCATGGTCCACGCCTAAAAGTTGTTTTCTCGCGGGCTGCATCTCGATCAGCGAGCGGCCTATACGGTGCTATACGGGCACGACCAACTTTCGAACTGATGTGATTCGTCAATGGACGACGGAAGTAGAGAGACAGGGATTGACCTCGAATCCCGAGACGACATTTTAACTCATGATCTTGATCCCACTCGTTGCGCTCGACCGATGAATTTTCGAACTTTTCCCTTGTCGTCCATTTGTCTTCGTCCGGTTGCGTTTGCCGAGGGAAAAAATCGTGAAAGATTCTGATTTTTTTTTACATTTTTTATAGCAATCAAACCTCGATAATCCTTTCGAAATGGATTCTTTATTTGGCAATAAATATGATGTTGACGATAATATAATTGGAATATAATAAATTAATTAAAAATTAGAATGTTTAATAGTTGAAATAAGATTAATAATATCATTTTTGATAACATTTTTTGTCTTAGTAAAAAAGTTAAAAAAAATTGTAACAATATATTGTAAAATTAAAATCTATATAAAAATTACATTAGAATGTAATATTGATTACAAAAAGTTGAGGAAAAAAAGATAAAATTGGGATAAAGTTTTTGAGTAAAAGATGTTTAATAAACGAAAATTGAATGTACAGAAATTTTGTATCAGGATTAATATTTTTCTAATTATAAGGGTGCTAAATAGATGAATCGTTCTTGAAAGTTATTTTTTGTCATCGAGGACTATATTGAGAGTGAAAGTTATTCTTGAAGATGTGTTAGTTGCGAAAAATACTTTCGGGATTCACAAATGTTTTATTCTCGAATGTTATTATTTCCTTAAGGGCTCAAAAAAAGGAAAATTCATAAGTTTCGAATATTTAACATCTGAAAGTTTAAAAACATTTTGAATATTGAAATATAGAAAAATTTGAAAATATAGACAGATATATCGGATAATCGATTATCAGCTGTAATACATTATATCGTATATTATTTTAATTTTACTTACAGACTGAATATTGTATTAAATTAATATATTGAGTTATTTTTAATTTAAATTATAGAGATAAAAATAACGTAAGATATATATTTATATTTCGATTAATAAAAATTTTTGACGTGCAATAAAAAAATATATAAAAGAATAAATAAAAACATTTTACAAAAATGTTGAGTTACGAAAATTCGAATGTATATTGTAAAATCTTAATAATTGCCAATGATAATAAAAGCTAATAAAAGTTTAATTCACTTCACTCGATAGAAATGTGTAAGAAATACTGATCAAAACATTGTATAATTAAATTAGGATTGTTTTGATTTTTAAAATCGATTCTACAAAATCCAAATTCTAAAATTAACATCTTTTTATTTGTATTCTTATTTTTTTCTTTCAACATTTTTTTTAACATTTTAAAGATAAGATAAATAAAATTACTAAATGAAGATTTAACGACAAAGAAAATGAACTTGATAGGAACTTGATTGGCGGGATCTGAATTGGCGGGAAATAGCGAACAATGCCACATATTAACGTTTCCTGTTATGCATAGTATATTACTACATGTCTGTACACAATTACTAGTTAGACGTCAAGAACTATCAACACTCACAATCATCGTTGCCTTAAATTTTCCACATAAATACCAATTCGCGATGTTTTGACGTATTTAGATTTATAAGAAGTAATATACTTATCATGTTATGATATCAATTAAAAATAATAAATGAAAAAATAATAATGAAAATGATGCAAAAAATTCCATTTATTATCATAATATCGACAAGAGATGACAAACTTTTAAAACAGAAATCAAAATAAAGTTTTCTTTCGTTTTTAAACAAATTCTATTTGAACTTATATGTATATTTTGTTTAAGAATATATTTATAAAATTTTTATGGAAACAACCTTATTAAGAATTTTTTAACCTATTTGTTTTGTATATAATGATGGCTAATATTTGTACGAGTTTATTACGTATATTCACGTATAAATAATAAATATTTTAAAGCAATTAAAGATAAAGTTATACAATATAATTAAATATATAATTCATAGTTATATATAGTTATATATTATATAGTTATATTTCAAAGTATATAAATATGCGAATATGTTAAAAAAAATATTTTTATGAAACAAATATTTTAGAATTTGCATGTAAAAGTTTTATGGAAATTATTTCACTAGAAAAGATTTCATGAAATAAATAAAAAGATAAAATAACCAAATTAATATTTGTTTTATTTAACAGTTTAATATTATATTATTAATATGCTTATATAGAATAAAGAATATTATTTAATACTATTACTATACTATATATATTATAATTCACTGAACATTTAATATTTATTAATGATAGTTTTTTAAATATTTATTAATGAAAAAAAATTTAATAATTTATTAAAAATATTTTATAATTAACAAAATTTTTTTTTTATTTTTATATTTTATAAGCATTCATACTAAAATTCTCATTGAAACTTATCATGCGAGAACTTTTTTTATGAAAATAATCTCACGGTTAAAAATAAAGTCTATTGAAAAGTTACTTCGAATACTTTTAACCTTCGTAAGATATGAAAACAAGCCATTTGAGAAACACGGAACTTTCTAATTTGACAATTATAGAATTTTTATAGAAAACTTATAAATTGCTTAATGTAGTTTCAATAGAAAGTGACGACAAAGAAGTATCTACACAATTTTACATGTTTGCTCGAACGTTGGAAGCACTGAAGATTCCTTTCATATCGTAACAAATATCTGTTCAAGTTGTTAACACTTATTAATGCAACTGTAAATAATTTACATAACCAAGTAACAAATGTATTACTCCTTGAAACTTTCTTCATTTCATAATGAAAATTATGAATTTCATTTTCATAGTGAATCTTAATATTCTTACTGTAATTATCAGATATCATAATTCTTCGTTTTATTCAGATATTCACACAATTTAATTTCTAACATTCTTTTAATATATTTTAGAAGAGAATATAAAAGACAAAAAAATTGCTTTTTATGCACAATGCAATGACTAGAACAAATTTTTATTTTAATTTTAAATTTACAAAAGTGATTGTGAAATAAAAATTCCGTAATTGTTTTAAATTGATAATAAATCATTAAGTTTTATGATAGTAATTTGAACTGAAGAGAAAAATTCAATAATTTATTATATACAATAAAATTTAATGGGTAAAAGAATGGGTAAAAAGAATAATCTAAATCTTTTAATGGGCAATTACTAAATCTGTTAAGGCAATATATTATATATATATGTCTTTTAAAAAAATTCGAAAAACAAAATTTTTTTTAATTCGTCATGTTAATTTTACAAAATGATAATTGGAATATATCTTTGATAGATTGAAATTAATCACTTCAAAAATTCACAAAAAATTAAAAATTCTTCTTAGAATTTTATTTAGTATTAGAAATTCATTAATGAAAAAAATTCGAAACGATTTTTGCTTATTTCATTTTTTCTTAAAATCTAGTTAGTTCCGAGAAAAACACTGAGAAACGAATAGCGTGAACACCTTGTATATTTATGTATCGCGATTCTTATTATACAATAAATTAATTTATGAGAATTTGCAAGATAAGAGCACGGAAGTGAAGAGATATCGTAACAGAAATGGTATCCGGTAGTATACAGAAATCCCTGACGCTAATCAGAAACATGTGGCGATAAATCTGTTTAAATCTGAAGATGCACCTCAGGTGTAACTTGGAATTGCTTCGAGTATGAATCTCGATCTGTAACGGTCCCGATAATTATCTAACAAGGTATGACCGCGTCAAGGCCATGGTCACGCTACGCTGATCAAGAAATAAAACGTATCGGTATGACGTCCGTGTTTACGTAATCGTTTGTCGCTTTCAAATCGATTTGACTTCAACGCGAATAAAAAATTATTGCGAAAATATATATATATATATATATATAATATGATAAAAATAAATTGTAAAAAATAAATGGTATACGATGCTTTTTGTTATTTAGATATTAATTTAATTTCTATTTAATTATTTAATTAAATATCCAATAAAATTTATATAATTTGAAAATCTCTAACTACAGAGTATAACATTAAGAATTATATTCGACACTATTGTATATTCATTACAGCAATTGAATATTATTTTAACTCAAATATATTATATATGATATTTTTTAATAATATTTAATAATTCATTTTCACGTAACTATAAAATTAAAAAAAACTAAACTATAAATATAAAAATATATATAGCACTATGATAAATCATATATATATTTTTCTTTTTATATATAATAAATAAATAAAATAAAGATCTTTAAATAAAGAATTTTTATTTTTATTTTGTGTAATATCTATTGATAATATATGAATTAATCAGAGAATTTTTCAATAATGTTTTTTTATTAATAAATGCGAATTATTATTATTATTGTTTAATGATTAAAAGTTAAAATATTAAAATTTAAGATTATTAAAAATATTTTCTTAAAATCCAAATGATATATTAATATCAACATTTTGTTATAATTAGAGTATTCATTTTCTTAATTCCATACTAGTATTAAGTATCTAATGAAGTAGTAGTAATGAAGGAGAGATAATATGCATATATAGTGACTATAGAAAATATTTACACATTATTATATTGTAGTATTTAAATATTTATTATGATAATTACAAAAAAGATATATTAAATATCACATTATTCAGTAATATTAGCATATGAATCATAAAAATTAGATAATAAAAATGTAAAATATAATAAAATAATAATTCAAAAATAAAGATATATGCAAATATATATATATTTACATTTTTGTTATTTTTAACCATTACATTTTGTTATTTTTTCCATTTCAAAAAATAAAAATTTTTTTAAATCAAAATACAATTTTATTTTAATTCGAATCACAATATTTAGTTTATTTTATTTTTATAAAATTTAAAATAATCCGATTTTATCAATTAATGTTTACTTCTGTTGTGAAGTTTTTATATGAAATTGCTTCTATAATTTAAAGTAATTATATGTAATAATCTACTAATAATCAATTATTGTTTATTTTTTTTATTTTACCTCTGAAAATATGCTGAAATATGATGCTTAGAATTTTTTTCCTTTAAAAATTATATTTTCTTTTCTTTTTTAATTATATATCTTCTTTTTTTATACATAATTAGAAAAGTATTATATACAAAATCTTTATATATCAAATTTTAATTTGTTAAATTTTTTTGACTCGATAAAACAAAAATTTCGATAAAACAAACCATAATTCGAATATTTTAATTTTTTCCTAAATCTTTTACATATTTATTTCATGTTTAAAAAAATAAAATAGATATTTCTATGATATTTGAATTGAAGTTAAAAAATTGAAAAAGTAACATAAATGATAATCAACAAAAAAATAAAATATATCTTGACAAATTATAAAATATATACATTAAGAATTACTTCTTTGGACATTCATTAAAATTTTCCTATTCACCAATTGCTTCTTCACCGTATTTCCATCCTATCAAAAAAATTTTTGGCGTGAAACGAAAAGAATAAAAAGTGAATGACGAAAGAATATGAAAATCTCCAGGATATGTTCGATTTTAAGCAAGTTCACTATCCCGGAACTTTCCCTTCCTGAAATTTGTCTCGCCATGCACGATCAGCTGATTCACATGCAGGAATAGTAACGGCTGCGACGTCAAGAATATTAATAACAAGATGGTGAACCATATTTTTGTAAATTCCACATACACGAAACTTTTGGAAATTCAAGAAAACAGTTCGATTTATTGGTGAAATTCTTTTCTCTATGCAATAAACCAATACTAAATGTTTTTTTATATTTGAAAGATTAAGTTAGGTTAAATTAAATTAAATTAGACAAATCAAATGTCAGGCGAATTATAAGTATAAGTATTATTCTTTAAAAATGAGTAGTTACGCGATCTAAAAATAAAAAAATAAAGAATCTTGAAGAAGATTTTTAATGAATCTCGTGTACAATGGATGATCCAATTTTTCCTATTATTTCATAGTAAACAAAAGACTAAGTAAGTTCTTTGAAATGATAATACTCGTATTCACAAAGCTGTCAAGAGGTATCATTATCATGCAAATGTGATAATAGGGCTGACATCATAGATTTACTATGCAGTATCTCACGAGTATTTAAATGTTGCATATTACAACGACAACATTTTTTCACAAAAACTCATCCGACGTTTGTTATGTCATTACTATCACTTTTTTTTCAATGCATTTCTTGAAAAATGAAAGAAACATTATCTCAAAGTAGGTTGAGAGGAAACATAAACTTCAGTAACTAAAGAAATTTTAATATCTGTACTTCTTTTAATCTTATCTATAGTTTGGTTTTAAAGAAATTCTTTCGAGAAATTTTGATGGCGAAAGATGTCTTTTCAAATGAAAATACTAAGATTTCTCAATTTTAGAACATGATAAAATCCAGCGAATGAATGTTTATTATTTTTGAAATTTATTTTAAATCTTTAACTCTTTAAACAGTTGTACCATGTACATATCTTTTATTTGTTGCAATAATGATATTACTCAAGAATTGCAATTTATTAATAATATTAATGATTAATAAAATTATGAATAATCTTCTTCTTTTACTTTTTGCTATATAAAATGCTATATAAAATTTTATAATTAATTTTTCAAACAAATACTGATCTTTCAATTTGAAATTTTAATGTGATATTCTTATTCTTATAAGGAAATTTGGAAATATTTAAATTTGTTTTCTTTAAAGTTATAATTCTTCAATGTTATGGCATTGTTGCAGTAAATATACGATCACGTTACAATAGTAAAATAACAAACTGTACAACTATAATGACATATTATAGCGATATAGGATAAAAATATATAAAAAGTACGATGGAGGATAATTTTACGTGAAAAAATAGAATAAAATTTTTTCGTTTGAGATTTCGTTTTCGAATAAATTAAATTTGAAAATTTTTTTAAATACAAATGAAATTGAATAATTTTAAAATTTATTTCGAATGGATATAAATAAATTGATAAATGATTACTGTATATAAAAATAACTAAAAAAATGTAAAATGAAATTATATCGCTTAAATCCATATTTCTGAGAAAATAAATATTGAATATTATATAATCCAGAAATCGTATAATCGAATTTTCAAATTTAATTTTTTCAAAAACTAATTTCTAAATGAAAAAAATTTATTCTATATATTTATTCACTGCATGTTTCAAAATAATACAATATGTGAAAAATACGAAATTATAATAGCAATATAAAAATAAAAAGTTAATAATAATAATAATAATAATAATAATAATAATAATAATAATAATAGTAATAATAATAATAATAATAACGATATTTAAATATAATCATAACGATGAAAAATTCTCATCATTATGCAATCTACTTTTAATGATGTATTGTAACGCTGGAAGAATTAACAATAACAATAAAATTAATATATTTGATGTGCATTATTCAATGCCGATCGAAAAATATAAATTAATATTTTTTTCTCTAAGCAACGAACTCGTATCTTATGATCTATAAGCTTTCTTTTTTTTTTTTTTTTTTTTTTTTTATTAAATCACCTTCTTACCGAGGATAATGATCGAGACTTTCACAAAACGTTTGTCCCGGTTTTGCGCAATTTGGAGTGTGCCCTGGAGGTGCAGGTACAAAAGGCTCGTAACGTGGTCGTCCTGGACATCCGTACTTGGGGCAAGGCACGTCGTAAGCGTTCACTAAGGATGTCTGCAATCAAATTGAAAATAAAATTCAATGTGCAATTAAAACAATGAAATACATATAACAAATACACGAAACGTTTAGTTTTTTTTGGTTAGCAAATGTATAAGCAATAAATGTATATTGATTTTTCAATTATTTGATCTACGAAATTAATTTAACACTTAACAATTAAAATATATTTCATTCAAATATATCGTTCAAAAGTTTGAAAACAATTGATTATGCAAGAAATTATTGATATTACAACTATTTTAAGTAAAGAAAAATTAATAGATAAAATACTCAAAATTTATTTAGAAATAATTAAAAATAGAGTTGGTTAATTTTGATGAAGCAAAAATTTAAATTTGACTTATACTTATCTAAAATTTTATTTCGTCTTATTGTTTCAGTATATGAAGGATTTCAAAAATAATCAATGTAAATCATATTTTTCAAAAATATTTTATATAAAATCTTCTTATTATTTAAATTTTTAATCGATAAAACAATAAAATAAATAGTAATTTAATTGTCAATTAAAAATATAAATAATAAAGAAACTTTTAAACTTTTACTTGTGTTCAAAGATTTACATTGATTAGCTTCTAAATTTTTCATATTTTTTTTTTATTATTAAATAATTTCTGATTATAATAAATAAGTTTAATATATGATTTTTAATATTTTTACTTTAAATTCTTTATTTCCAAATTTTTGGAAATTTTTCGTTTATCATAAAAATGAATAGAACAAATAGAATTATACAATTATTTGATCTAGAAAATTAATGAATTAACAAAAATTGAAAGATATCATAAATATATCATATATTAGAACAAATAAAATTCTTGGATATAATGATAAATATAATGGTTGCTTAAAATATTAAGAAAATTTTTTAATATTTTTCATTTCATATATTTATATTAGCTAAATAAAATCGAGATTAACGTAACTCAGTCATTTAATTAGTATAAAATTTCTATAAAGATTATTAGGAGAAATCTTCTTCTTCATTATTGCGGAATTCCAGTGAATCATGCTTCTCTGAAATGGTTCCATTAGCTCGCGGCGCTATACATATATGGAATGTTAATTTTACGTTCTTCTACTTTTATTAAAAATAACCGATATTAATGATCTATCTCATTTGCATTTCTAATTGTTTTGTACAAATTTAAATGTTTATATTGTAAGATAAATATACTATTCATAAGTCTTTTCACTGGTGTATTTTTGAGCTGAAACTTCAATGCTGGTTATATTATCTGTTCTAATCTATGAAGCGATATTTAAATGTGATGTAATATGTTGGTGCAATACCATTTAAGAATTTTCTTATACCACTTTCAATTAACTCATGATAATCAATATCAGTTTTTTGTTGATGTACAAAAAATACTCTAAAATTTTAAATATTGTGAATTAAATTATTTTTTCGAAAATAAAACGATAGAATTATAAATATTTAATAAAAAAAAATAATATTTATAATAATTTTTAATTTTTAAAAAAATTTTAAATGAAAGAAGATTAAACGAATCATAAATGAAAATGATGGACGGCATTTATAATTTATTAAATTAAATTAAAAAAATATCTAATACTGGAATTATATTATAAGAAAACATAGTGAATATAAATTTATGACTAAAAGTGATCCATTTGATTTTAACCAAACTGAATTATCAGTTTTACGATCATTCACTCATATATACAAAATCTTCTGTTTTATTTTCACTGATATATACATCCGGTATTACGAAAAGTACGAGATTGTCGCAATCTTACAAAAGATTGAATAGAGAGTCTTACGCCAGATATTACAATACGCGTCAGAACTGAGCATTACATTTCACTTACAGCTTTCACGATACAAGGAACTATTCGTTCTACAGATCATTGTTTGCTATAATGTCTAACATAGTAGCCATATGTACTATCGTGAAATGCGTGTTTAGTAAAGTGGAACGAAAAAAATCAAAATTATATAATTATTTTCTAATAATAAAAAATTAATTGTTTAATAAAAAATGTTGTAATAAAAAATTAATTTTTTAGATTTAATATGTAAAATATAGTTTCTATAAATTAATTTTTAAATAAAAAATTATTAAACAAAAATTTATAAAATCAATGAAAATAGCAATTTTTAAATAATTTAATATTAAATTTTAATAGCTTTTATTTTTAATTTTAATTTTAATAACTAAATATTATTATATTAATTTTTATTTAAAATCATAAAAAATTTTGCCTCTATATCTTATTCCATTGTAATGTTTATTCAAATGAATTACATTTTTTTATAAATTTTTATATTTGTAATATATATTTGGCATTATTTAACATTTATATTATAACAATATTACAAACACATATAAATATAACAATAACATATATTAATACTTACACTTAAATATGATATAAATTTATTATATATTTATAAATATTTCAATGTAAATTTTTATTTATAATTAGCGATATTTAATTATTTATTGTTCATTATAATTTCATGTTACAACAATAGAACAAGGATTAAGGCAATCTTTGATTTCGGAATAGTTTCATTCATCGGCAAACTAGAAAGTTATGTACTTGTTATCTTTACCGATTCTAACCACGTCGAATCTAAGCTGCGTTCAGTCGAAATTTCGCCTCGATCTTGAAATATATATACATATACATGTACACATTTATGCATTAAAAATGAAACAATTGACAATTTGTCTATTCTTATCACGAGATTTACTATTAAGATACAAAGATATACTCAATCTTCTTAATTTTTTTAATAATAAAATCATATTTCTACTTACAATCATTATTACGGCCAAAAATAATTTCATTTTCGAGATGATAAAATACCAAATTCGGATCACCATAATAGATTCAGTTTGAAAACACTTCACCAAGTCAAAACAATTATATCACTATTTTTTGTAACTAATTTTAACCACACCGCGATACCTTTCGCGAGGGTTCATATCTTTTAAAAAAATCAAATCACATAATTATAAATATTGCGCGAGTCTCACGGAACTAGGTTACCGTAACACGATAAATGATTATAGTGAAGCACGTGTCGATGTATCCGTAGATGCGCTTTACAAGCTAGATGGATCGTAGAAACGCTGATGTGTAATCATTGAGTCATGTGTGGCGCGACCGTTGACAGATATTGTCGACCGCGAAAAAGATACTGTCTTGCTGTGAACGATTAATTTGTCAAAAAAAAAAAAAAAAAAAACAATTTTTCTTAAAAATGGACTACACAAGTGAATTGCAGGATGATTAATTATACATGAACAGGAATCAACAAAATCAGTGATTGAAACGAATGAAACTTTTCGTTGTGCATAAGATTTTTAATTTATATTAAATAATATTTCGACTAAATACGATACACGGATGCAATAATTATAGTCTAATTCACACTTGAAAGATTAATTACAAGCACCACTATGTGACGGTATACTCAGACTATAGAGAACGAGTATGACCGTCGATACCTTAGTCACCGCCACTGACACCGTATATATGTATTCCGTGGCGTTAAGTCCAGATTCCGTCGGGGTTTGTCCTGTACGATTTTAAACGCGGCAATCTTACCTAGCAACGTGGGTAACTCGGTGTACCGATACCAATACTCGCATCCGTACCCCTTCCTCTTGCACGCATGCACGAGTTCCGACCGAGTGATGAAGTGGGGTGCACAAGTATATACTTTCACTAGTGCCCGTGTTCCGTATCGCGCTCTATTCGACCTTATACGTTGACAAAGATTGTGACGCTAGAACGGGATCAATGAAATTGCGTAAAGAAGGTCGACTAGATACTTAAAGGTTCTGCTTTTATTTTTTTATTATCGATTAGAATTGATTCAATCTCTTTTTATTAATGAAGCTAAGAACAGTTTTGAATAGGAAATGTTTTTTAATATATAAATATGAAAAATAATTAAACAAAAACAATTATCAATTATTTGAAAGAAATCATAAGAAAATATTTATTTGATGACAATATTAATCTCTTTTATGTTATATTTGATTATAGTATTTGATTTATTATTATCTTTGAATAAATATGAATGTTTTCTAATAATTTTTTTAATAAACAATAATATAATTGTTATATTATAACAATATGATTTTTATATTTTGAATATTGAAAACAATTTTTTGAAGTCATGCGCATCTGTCATTTGAAATCATGCAAAATATGTAACAACTCCATCTGTGTGTATAATCGAGAATTTAATGTTAATTGATAATATTTTTATAACTTTACATATTCATGAAAAATATTTTTCACTAGAATTCTAATTGCTTAATTATTAAAAATAATAACAAATTTAACTAAATCTATTATTTATATTTATATATTTACATATTTGAAAATTCAGAGTTACAATGTAAATTTATAAATGCTAGGCATAATGAATATTAAATTTGAATAAAAAATAATAAATTTTGACAAGATTAATACAAATCAGTAATAACTAAATACATAATTAAAAAAATTAATCTTATCAAAAATAGTTCCAAATATGACCACAAGATGCCAGACAAGTAATCTGGATAAATTTCATTTTTGTCTTGTTAACGTAAATTAGTATATATATAAAATATTGAAGAAAGATGCGAAAGAGTTAAACATATTTCGAACACCTTTCAAAAGAATTAATTGTTATGTATATGTTTTGCTATGTGAGTTTGTTGTGTCGTTAAATTTCATGAGAAGAACCCAAATCTCTCAATACTAAAAACTATACGCTCCTGTTACGGCATAGCGTGATCATAGCCATGGCGACTACTGCTTCATCGCGGGTAGATGAACTCGTACAAACTGTCACTCTGCATAATCCTCGGAAATTATTATTCACGGGATATGTTCTGCCCTCTGTGATATTACACACTGTGTGGATTTATAGTTGGATTTTTGTCTACGGAATTGATGAATATTATGATGCGGGTTTAGTGGGCATTGCAGCTATCGGCGTATTACAAATTTTCATATGTTTGTGTTGCCAGTGGTCAGTGCATATACACACTTTTTTTAATTGTAGCTCGGTGAGTTGACGATTGTTTATCATAAGAAAATATATTAATTTAATAATTCGCACGTGTATTGTTCAATATGTTTCGTTAACGTGGCAGCCATTCGAACCGGTCTTCTATTCCGATAAGTCACATGGTTGCTTGACGGGAAATTTTAAATTATAAAAATATAAATTATTTTAGGAAAAAAATCCATATAACGCGAAAATTGCAAAAGTAGTTCCTACTCCTAATAATGGAAGTTCAGAACTTGTCAAACTACATCATTCTGAACAACAAGAACCATGGTTTATATTTCAAAAAACCAAGTATTACTGGAACTCGGATAAAAAAATTTTTCAAGGTCTTCAATTTCCAATTAATCATTCTGTTAAACATTATTGTGAATGGAGAGGATATTTAGATGAAAAAGATATTGCAGCAGCAGAGGAAAAATATGGGAAAAATAAGTAAATATATTTCTTTAAATTATTAAAAACTATATAATTCAATTTTATTTTTTATTACTTTCATATAGGTTAGATATGGTTGTACCAGAATTTAGAGAACTATTCAAAGAAAGAGCAATTGCACCATTTTTTGTTTTTCAACTATTTTGCGTAGCATTATGGTGTTTTGATAAATATTGGTATTATAGTATATTTACATTAGTTATGCTCATTATGTTTGAATGTACACTTGTGCAACAACAACTTCGAAATATGGCTGAAATTAGAAAAATGGGAAATAAACCATACACAATGATGGTATTAATGAATATTGTGCAAATAAATGCATATATATTATATATAAAATATATATAATATCATTTTTATCAAAGGTTTACAGGAACAAACGATGGCATTCCATGTTTACTGATCAATTAATTCCTGGTGATATTGTATCTATTACACGATCTCAAAATGACAATTTAGTGCCATGTGATATGTTACTTTTAAGAGGACCTTGTGTTGTTGACGAGAGTATGCTAACAGGTGAATTAATTATGAATTAGATAGGATATTAATTTGTAACTTAATTTTGATTTTTTATATGTTTACTGATTGTAGTTGATTACTGATGATTACTAATTTTATTATTAATGATTAATTTATTAATTTTATCATTATTGATAGGTGAATCAGTTCCTCAAATGAAGGAACCCATAGAAGAAATTGATGGAAATAGACAGTTGGATATAGAAGGTGATGATAAACTTCATGTACTTTTTGGGGGTACAAAGGTTGTACAACATACTCCACCAAGTAAAAGTGTATCTGGTCTTAAAGGTATTTTTTTACTTTAAATTTAAATATAATTTAAATATAATAATTTCATACAATACATGTTATATATTTTTTATGTGGAAACTTTCAGCTACTGATAATGGCTGTGTAGCCTATGTTTTACGTACCGGATTTTCAACATCACAGGGAAAACTTTTAAGAACAATATTATTTGGAGTTAAACGTGTTACTGCTAATAATTTGGAAACATTTGGTTTTATTTTATTCTTGCTAATTTTTGCAATTGCTGCAGCATCATATGTGTGGATTAAAGGTATATAATATCTAAATAAATAAAACATATTAATCTAAGTGAATGTCCAAAAATATTTTTAAATTACTAATAATTTATTGATACACAGGAAGTGAAGATCCTACTAGAAATAGATATAAATTATTCTTGGAATGTACTCTTATTCTAACATCAGTTGTACCTCCAGAATTGCCTATTGAATTATCATTAGCTGTTAATACTTCATTATTGGCCTTATCAAAATTAGGTATTTAGAACATATGTGGAAATAATATTCAATTACATATATATTTTTTTTAATAAAAAATTATAATAAATAATTTTATTGTATAGGTGTATTTTGCACTGAACCTTTTAGAATTCCATTTGCTGGAAAAATTGAAATATGTTGTTTTGATAAAACTGGTACTTTAACTAGTGATAATTTGGTCGTCGAAGGTATAGCAGGGATTGAGTAAGAATAATCAAATAACTTTTAAATTTGATTTAATATAAGAATTTATATTAAAAAATCATTTATTATTTTAGAGGAAAACCAGATGTTATGCAACTTTCTGATGCGCCTATAGAAAGTATTCAAGTACTTGCAACATGCCATTCTCTTGTACAATTAGATGATGGAATTGTTGGAGATCCTCTTGAGAAAGCTACATTAAAAGCTATTAAATGGAATCTTACAAAAAGTATTTTATTATATATTTTTATTATATTATATAAATTTTTTTTTACAAACAAAATTCTAACAATTTTAATTTATTTTAATTAATTAATATAATTAATTTATTTATTTTAGCTGATTCTATGATACCTAGAAAAGGACAATCACCTGTCTTAAAAATCGTACAAAGACATCACTTTTCTTCTGCTTTAAAACGTATGTCAGTTGTAGCTGGATATACAATACCTGGATCTTCAGAAATCAATTACATGACCACTGTGAAAGGTGCTCCTGAAATTATTAAGAATATGGTCTGTAAAATAATAAATTATTTATTTTATTGTCATAATATATTTTAAATATTTTATTTATTTATTTTTTTTTTTCAGTTATCATCTATACCAGATAATTATGATTCAACATATTTATCGCTTTCGCGTCGTGGAGCAAGAGTTTTAGCTTTAGGATATCGAAAACTTCCTGGTCCTTTATCATCGCAAGATTTAAGAGAACTTACACGAGAAGAATTAGAAAAAAATCTCATTTTTGCTGGATTTGTAATTATAAGTTGTCCGCTTAAACCTGATTCTAAAGCTGTTATTAAAGAGATCGTGAATGCTTCACATTCGGTAAATTATATATATATATATAAAACTTAAATGTATGTTTAAATTTTATTTTTTTATAATTTTAGTGTTGTTATGAGTTGTTATTTTTATAGGTTGTTATGATTACTGGTGATAATCCTTTAACAGCATGTCATGTCAGTCGTGAATTACATTTTACAAAAAAATCAATTACGCTTATATTGACTTCAAATAATGGAGAATGGATATGGGAAAGTGTGGATAGAAAAATAAATTTACCTTTGGAAATAAAAAATGTTTCTCGGAATAATGAAATATGGCGAGAATATGCACTTTGTGTAACAGGAGAAGTAAGTTGTATAAAAAAAATATTTTAAATATATATTAATATGTGTATTTTTTAATATATCATTTTTAGGGTTTAACATATTTAAAAGATAATGAACGAGAGTTACTTCGTAAATTATTACCACATATTGTAATTTTTGCAAGATGTGAACCAAAACAAAAAGAATTTATAATTGTTTCATTGCAAAATTTAGGATACACAACTTTAATGTGTGGAGATGGTACTAATGATGTTGGTGCTTTAAAACATGCTCAAGTGGGTTAGTATATAAATATATTAAATATATATATATATAGTTTTATATAGTTTTATATATATATATATATATATATATAAAATTATATTATTAACTTATTTTATTTAGGTGTTGCAATTTTATCAAGTTTACCAGAAAAAGTATCTGCTGAAAAGCAAGATAATATGAAAAATGAACATACCATTTCAAATTCAACAATAACAAATGGGCCAAGAAATAATCCAAGAGTTTCTGCTAATACTAGAGCAAGAATACAAAAAATATTGAAAGAACTTGAAGAACAATCTGTTATAGTTAAATTAGGAGATGCATCAATTGCTGCACCTTTCACTAGCAAAATGTCGTCGATTCAATGTAGTAAGTCTTATTGTATACAATATTCTAATAACAGTATCAATATAAATTTATATAATATTATATTAATATTTGTTTCATTATAGTATGCCATGTTATTAAGCAAGGACGATGCACTTTAGTTACCACCTTGCAGATGTTCAAAATTTTAGCACTTAATGCATTAGGACTTGCATATAGCCAATCTGTCCTTTATTTAGATGGAATAAAATTTAGTGATGCACAAGCTACATTACAGGGTATTTTACTAGCCACTTGTTTCTTATTCATATCAAGATCAAAACCATTGAAAACATTGTCTAAACAAAGACCTCTTCCAAATATCTTTAATTTATATACGATTGCGACTGTACTTCTTCAATTTGCTGTACATTTTTTTTCTCTTGTATATTTAGTTAAGGAAGCTACTTTATTATCTCCAAAGTAAGTAAAATAATAAAAAAATATATTTAAAAATTATACAAATATATATTAAATATCTAAAGAATTAATAATATTAAATTATAAATATTAATTTTTTTTTTTTATTTAACAAGGAGTGATAAATTAGCAGCTATATTAGCTCCAAATAATCCATATAATGAAAGTATGGCCTTGAATACAAATTTTAATGATGAAGACGAACCATTTGAACCAAATTTATTAAATAGTACAGTTTATATTATTGCAATGACAATTCAAATTTCTACTTTTGCAATTAATTATCGGGTAAAGTACTATGCTAAGTGAAATATCATTTACAACTTTTTGTAACTTTATTTCATTCTAATTTAACAATTCTATTATATAGGGTCATCCATATATGGAAAGTTTATTACAAAATAAATTTTTATTATATAGTCTTATAGGCAATGCTGCCGTTATATTGGGATTAACATGTGGATTTTTACCTGAATTAGCAACACAATTTGAAATTGTAGATTTTCCAAGTGATGTAAGTGAATAAAAAAAATTTAGTTTAGTTTTTAGTTAGAGTTCATATTTATATTATTATCTTATATACTAATTTATATTTTATATTTGTAGTTCCGCAGTCTTTTAATTCAAGTATTAATAGCAGACTTTATTCTTGCATATATAGTTGATAGAATCTGCTTATGGCTTTTTGGAGAAGGGAGACATCAAAAACTGTGATTAGTACACAATTTCTATATTCCACTTTTAACTCGAAAAGTGCGAAAAATTAAATATACAAATTTGTTTTCTTATTTCACAAAGAACAAATTATCTTTGTTTATTATTATATTTATGAATTATATTACGATTCCTATATGGAATATAATGCTTTTAAAAGACTGACCAATATATAATTGAGAAGTCATTATTAAAAATTCATATTGTTGATGGTTTTATATTAATGAAATCTTTGTTGCTCATTGACAAATTTAATGATAATTCTTTGTGAAATAAGAAGATTAAAAAAAATTGAGATATATATTATATATATATATATAAATACACACATATGTATATGAGTATGTGGTATGTATGTTTTACTGAGTGTAAGTATTACCATAAAAAGTGAAATAGTAAAAAGAGCATGCAATGTGAGTGTGTACAAATGATAAGTAAATAATGCATAATATCATTATTATTATATATACCATATTTGGAAACAATAAGTGTACCTTGAGAACCTGATTTATGAGAATTTATAAAACAAACTTCTCTATTGTATTAAAACATAAAAAAAACTGACTTTTAATATTATATAAGATGTTAATATATTAATGAATATATTATTGAAGACTTGATTCTAGAGAGAAAAACAAAAGAAAAGTTAATATATAAAAATATCGATTTTATTTATTAAGTTATAAGCAATTGAAATTCGCATAATAAAGCGTAATGAAAATAGAATTCGTTTCGTCAAACATTATTGCTTATAATTTAATAAGTAAGCCTCAACCAATATTTTTATATATCAATTTTTTTTTTATTTTAAATTTTAGAATCTATTCTCAAAAAGTTTCATACGAATATATTAATATCCTGTATATAGATAAAAAGAAAATTATTAGATGTTTGAAATTTATGGTAAAATCCCACATATAGATTATAATTGTTTATTATACTAATAATTATTTTAATAGAAATTATTAAGTTATAATTTTTATATTTTGTATAATTAACATGTTTTTTTTAAATAATTCTTATCACTAATATCATAAAATATGCATATAATATATAAATATTTAAACTAATTCAAATAGTAAATGTAACTTAAATTATACTTAAATTTTTGAGTTTATATTTTTTATTTAGTATATTATTTTCATATATATTGGAATCAAATTTAGATGAACTAATGTAAAGTAGATAATTTTAATTACAACATTCCAATTTTATTTCCAACCTATTTTTAACAGTATAAACAATATAAGTGGTTAGAAATATATGACTTTGTTTATTAAAAATGTTTGTGTTTCTGTTTGGTTAACAAATAATGTGTGCACACAGAACTTTAGATGTGATCAATGAATGCATATACTTTGTTCAATATTGCCATTTTTACAACAATTAATATAAAAAAATAAGTCTTATGTTAAAAAAATTATTCAAAATTAAATGGTATTGTATTTGCTGTACTATGATGCAAATTTTTACAGCATCATATTTTTAGATTGAAAATCCTAAATAAAAGCTGATTATATATTATTACCTTTGTAATTATTTATAATGAATAATTATTATTATGATTATTATATGAATAATTATATTATTATTATTATTAATTATTATACAATAATTATTTATTATGATTATGATATATGATATGAAAATACTTTGTTATAAACACTAATTGTTTTTTTTTTAATTTTAATTTCCTCAAATTATTTTAATTAAAATTTTTATATCTTATATATCCTTATCGTGATAAGTAAAAATACATAATCATATACCAAATGAAAAAGAAGAAATAGAATACAAGTAATTTAAAAAGATATATATATATATATATATATATATATTTAGTAATAGAAAATAATTGTCAGTATGTGGTTAGAATTAATTATATATAATTGTCTAATCATCAAATTTTATTTGATTTGAAATTATAGAAGCAACTTAACAAATTGTACATTTACCTTATATTATTTCATTAATGTTGAAATTACATACAGGAAGAATATTTATATAATTATTTTGATTCAATAATAATATAACATTTCACAATATTGTCTTTGACAGTATGATTTTATTTTCTTAATCTTTTTTTCCTATCTAAGTTCTTTATAATTTAATATCACGCAATTAATTTAATTTAATATTAAACAATTGATAAAAAAATCAATTAAATTTGTGATTTAAATTGTTTACTGCTAGAATAAAAAGTTAAATGAATTTTAGATTTCAATCGAAGAAACCGGTTGTTGCACATCGAACATCGAACTTTACGACAGTTGACTGTTGATCACGGAACATGGTTGATCGTTACGCTATATCTTTTGTTTAACTATATTTATTGACTGTGTTATTTTGCTGCGTGTTTTTTTTTTTTTTAATATTTAAATTGTGTAAATCTTTTGCATTATATCTGTTAACAAAAATATGTTTATGAATATTTCGAGTCACGTAACCGCACTTTTTCATTGTGATTTTCGCGGTTGTGCTTGACATCCTGCGTCATTCTTTGCGTTTGATTGTTTGATCGATAGCTTTGAAATTTTATTTTGGTATGTGAATCAGTATATAGAAGTAAATATTGAACAATTCAATTATTTTTTCTGTTTTTATTAAATTGTTATGTGATCATTTAAATATTAATTTAGAATATTCATGAAAGAAATAAATAATTCTACATTAATTATTTTGTACGAATATTTTCTATATTATATAAATAATTAAAATTGTTTATATAACATGACAATTTATTTAATTAAAATTATTTATATTATGTATACATATTTAAATTAATGGTTTATGCTCATTTAAAATTTTTTATATTGAATTATATTTATTGATTCATTTTAATATTTATTTTTATAATTCGTTCCAAATTTAAATTCGTTTGTTGCAAGTTAAATATTATTTTGTGCATATTTTATAAAATGAGGACAGAAACAAGAAAAATGAGACCAATTACTTTCTAAATAAAACTTGCTTTGTAGAAGTAAATTCTTGGAAAGTATTACTTGAATAACAAATAAAAAAAATCAGAACGTGAAAAAAGAAAATTACTAATCGGAATTTAACGTTTAAAGGAAATTATTCATTATTTTTTATATTTTTACCGATCATCGATTAAATTGAAATAAAAATATAATTAAATATAAATAAATTGTGCTTATAATATTTTCATTATTGTATGCAGAAGATAAAAATTTAAATAATATATACGAATACGAATGAGCCTATGGTTGCTAAATATAAGGAAAACTATTTATAAAATTGAGTAGATAGTAAATACTTATCCATAATCGATCTCTATTACATCGTTTGCTGATTATTTTCAGTCGGTAACAATATTAATTCTATTGCACGTATATATATTTATATTATGTTGCATGTATAAAACCTAATAGAAGACAATTATCGAACGTTATTACATATGTACATATATACTTATCAAGAAATCATATGTATGTATGTATGTAGCATGATATTAAATATTTTTTTCACTAATTTTTCACACAGATTTTTACTAAAAATTGGCAAATTTTTGTTATAAATTTTAAATGCATAACATATAAGAATTTTTTTCAATATGCATAATTGTATATGATCGAGAATTATAGAAAAAGATTGAGAAATAAATAAATTTCCGTTTTCAAAAAAAAGAAATAAAAACTTACGATATTAATGTATTATATTCACATGAATTGTTATATATATGATTATTTTTCACATTTTTGAAATAATTTTTCATTAAGTTCTACGTCTCACTTTATTCTACAAGTCTTCTAATCATGTCTATTTATATCTTGTAATGTGAAACATAGTTCACTACCTTGAATCAAAATTGATTTCTGTATGCTTCTGACATCTACAATAGAATGAATGATACTAATGCAAATGGCGCTAAGTTTAAATATCTAGTATTATTAAATTAGATTGATAAATCCGATTGCATTTTTTTGTAAGAAATATATACTATAATAAATACTGACAATTAATTCAAAATTTATTTAACTAATTTTATATATGTAATTTTGTTTTTGATTTGTCTATGTCATGATTTTTCTATTTATTATTTCTCTGATATTTTGATTAAATTAAATATTTTTTTACTATAAACTATTTATATTAAAAACTTCAAATATTTCAGATATGTTTATTTTATTGGTGTTCTTAATCTCTATTGATAAAATTTTGCAATGTATGAAACAAATAAAAATCATATAGAGCAAAGTCTATATAATAAATATAACGGCTAGAATAAAATTTCAAATAATTTGTAATAATTTAATGCATTGTTAAAACTTATATAACGCAATTGTGCATTGCCATAATAAAAAACAGTTCCTTTTTCTAGATATGAATAATGCTTTTAATTCAGTTAAACACGGTATTTTTTAGTTAAGAAAAATAACAGAAATAACAAAGCATTCCTTTATAATCTCATTAAATAGGAAACAAAATCTCTTTAATCAATGAGTCAATGAGAACGAATTTATTATACAACTTAATGATAATTAAAAATTTCTTTTAATAAATATGATTATGTATAATTATATATATATGATTATGTATGATTATGATAATTAAATAAAAAATTTATTAATATGATTATTATGGAAAATTTTTTGCATTTTGATTTTTGAAAAAAATAAATAAATAAAAAAAATAGATGAATAAAAATTTTTCAATACATAATATACATAAATACATTGACATATACATTAATTTTAATTTATTTATTCATCAAATGAAAAAATTGAAATGCGAATAGTTTATTTCGATATCATATATCAAATACAAGGTCAGGATCATCACGAACATTGATTTTATTCAGTTTTATAAAAAAATGGACAGAATAACATATCAATATTGAATGTTCAACATACATCGTAGAAATTATCGATGTTATTGATATTATATTATACATTAAGTAATTTATAGATAAAATATATTATGATGCAGACATCAATTTAAGCGATAGATTTAAGTCAGTAATTCAAACAAGATTGAAACATTATCATTTTGTTGCATGAGCTATTAACCTAAATCTATTTCTTGAGTTGATATATATTTTAACACATCTACCTATTTCAAATCATTCGTGTGATTCCAATCTTATATAGATTGAAGGATATCTCTATAAATAGCCTACATACAATCTCTGACGTTCTTGGATAAAAAGTATATAGTGCGTTTACTGTATATAATACTGTATATTTAACGATATCTTAACTATGTGTTTGTAAGATTGTTGTCACATGATTTATGGAATTTGTTTTTTAATTTAGAAGAAAAAAGAAAAAGTATTAAACAATTATCGAGTAATAGATATTAGTAAAAACTTATTTAGAAAATTTTTTTAGAAAATTAAATATAAATAGCAGAATTTAGAAATTTTGTGAGGATGTCTAAAAATGATTTCGAGATTACAAATATTACAAAAAGTTGAAAAATAAAAAGAAAAGATGTTAACTTTCGTGCAGCAATTCTTGTTCTTATATAATTAATACTAAAATGTTAAGATATATATTTAGTGTTTTAGCATAAAATATTTGTTTAACGTTGTTTAAAATATTTATTTGCACGTTTCTTCATTATTTGTCTGCAGATATCCTCTCTTCTTTTTCATTCCAATGAAAGACAAAATATACGCATGAATTTATATTTTGTCTTTCCTTATCCACGGACAATGTACGCGGATTGTTTACGGATATATGTCTGCAAACAATTGTCTCTCGGTCTGGATGGAACTTAACGAGTTAACAAGCTCCATTGAAACACTAACAGCTGCAAGTCGCATTAAGGTCACGTGTCAATTACCAATTAGGAACATACATGTACGATAGATGTGTGCATTAAGACAAGAATTCCGTAAATACATCATGAACTAACTGTATATGTCTTATATTCCATTAACACTATACATGTTTTAGCTATAAAGACCATTAGCATAATACATTCATTTGTAATTTATAATTTACTTAATACAAACTTTACAAAAATATATGGTGAATTAATCATAAATTACATTCAAACTTATTTTAAATAGCAGTTTTATTTTTTTAATTTGCTATTTAATTGCTTTATACCTAAAATCCGATAAAAAGAAGACAATAATCTTCGCTTCTTCATCTTTTTATATTTCTTCCAAATCTTTACAAAAGTTTGTAGATCTATTTATTAATGCATGCTTTATTATTATTATATTTCGCGTAGCCACGGAAGAAAATAAATCTTTAAAAATCCATTATTCATATCATTCCAAGAGGCATTAAGTTTTTGTACGTGTTATTTGACTTCCATTACGCCTATTATCGGCATTATTAAGCAAATCTAGCTTTATAAATCAGGTTTTCGCTTGGCTCCAGTTTCCCAGAGCCAGAATGCTAGAAACAGAGGAAAGAGGATACTTTCATTGGGCAGATTGGCTGGTGTTCGCGTTGATGCTCGCCGTATCTGCTGCCGCAGGATTATGGCATTACAAGGGAGCACAGAAGTCGAGCACGGAAGATTATCTCTTAGGAGGAAAGAGCATGACCCTTTTACCCGTCTCCGCTTCTCTCGTTGCCAGGTATTCCATCCTTCGAATCTAATTGCCACTGTATTAAGCCGTCACAAGTATCATTGATGTTTGCCCTATGAAATAAAATGTAAAATACTATAAGAGATGTATAAAGAATAATTCTTTTTCTCTTTAGTTTCATATCTGGTGTGACGATTCTTGGAACACCTGCGGAGATATATAATTTTGGCACTCAATACTGGATCACTATTATTTCCATATTTTTTTCTGGTCTCGTCGTGGCTCTTATTTACGCCCCAGTTTTCGTTGCATTGGGATTAAATTCCGTTTACGAGGTATATTTATAACGTTTAATAAATATGACGTGTAATTTTAATTTTAATAATAATGACGTGTAATTTTTATTTTCATTGTTTTTTTTTTTTTTTGCAGTACTTGGAAATAAGATTCAATCGCGGCGTAAGGATTCTCATATCGTTGATCTTTATAATTGACGTGGTAAGTGCATATATCTATGCTGTAAGGCAGTGTCGATAAATTTAAAATTTTAAATTAAAAAATTAAAAATTTCAAATTACGAAGAGAAATAAGAAAATTTGGAAGAAATGATTTCACCATTGATTTTAATTTGATGATTGAAATTTATTTGCAACAAAATTACGTCATATTACATTGCGGAAACACGAAACTTTAATTTGCTTCTCTTTGAGAATGGCCAATGGTCGATAGCGATGTTGCATTAATAATATCGTAATAAACCAATTTTAGGTCCTTTACCAATCGATCGTGGTCTACGTTCCAGCATTAGCGCTAAATCAAGGTATTATGTGCCGATATTATTTATAATAGAATATTAACCGAATACTACTAAAATCTTCCTGATTAATTACAGTGAGCGGTATCGATGTACATTTGATCGGGATCATTGTATGTCTCATATGCATGTTCTACACTGTTTTGGTAAGTTCATGCTTTGAAAATTTATCTCAATATACGTCAATCAATCATGCGATAAAACGAAATGATTCTTCACATAATTGCTTTTTAAATAGTTCGTTTTAGATAATTTTATATTGAAGTTATGATTTTTATTTATCTTGATTTAAAAAAAAAAACAATATTCTACGTTATATTAATAAATTTCATTTTATATGTACATCTCTGGGATTCATATAAATATTGAACGCGTAGAATGTATATTTTTTTGTAGAAAAATTCTGGAAGATCACATATTTAAAGTTAAAAAATATTCAGGTAGCGCCAGACAAAGACATAAATTCTATGAGCTATAAAAGTTGTACATATAACTTCTCTGTGAATATTTTTCTGACTATCTTTCTCTTTTTTTAATTATAGTTTCATGAAATTTCGTGAAGTTTTATAAATGATTCTTGTTTATAAATTTTTGGAAAAGAATTAAATATTCATATTTACACATCTNATAGTATATATATATATAGTTATATATATATATATATATTGAAAATATAAACTACTTATAAAAATAAAAATGATTGTCATGTCTTGAAATTTTAAGCTAAAAATAACATTTTAGACTGAACGACTTTCAAATAAACTTGACATAATCTTGGATTTTAAATATTTTTATTCTTTTTATTTTTGACGTTTAAAAATTTTCATCAAATACATGTATATATAAATATAATGATTCATGAAATGAAACATATATTATTGTGTACTATGTTTTTTTAATTCGATAATTCTGATTTTAATGAAAATTTGTATATATGTGTACAATGAATTTATATATAAAATATTTTTTTTATTTATAAAAAATATCTTTGAGAAAATAAAAACTCAATTCTTTATTTTTTTTTTTTTTGAATGAAATATCATTCATTATTATTTAGAATTTCACTTTCTTCAGTTTTCAAATATAATTTTAATGGTACGAAATAGAATAAAATTTTTTATATTAAAAATTATTTAAATTTTAATATTCCATCTAATATTCTATTATAATAAAAATTCTTAAGCAAAATTACATTTAAAAAACTTGAAAATGAATGAACATGTGAAAATTTTGGAAATTGATTTCACAAAAATATTTAATATACAATTCATTACGCTTTAATATTTTGCAAATATTAAATTCATTAAAATTAAAATTATCTTTCTTTCGAAATTTCTTTATAACGACCAATTTTGTGAATTACTGTATATATTATATTACGTTCGACAATATAAATCGTATTACAAGAAAATCACCTTGAAACCTATTATTCTAAATTCATCTTACTGGAATCCAAGATGGCAATAATGTTCCGTCAATATCAAAGTCTGAGATCCTTGGACGGATTTTATTAGGAGAACGTGATTGCGTTAAACGATCATGACGAAGCGGATTCATCTCGCGAGATGTTAACAAGATGTATCGCATACGGTGACGAGATGCGCGTAAAACAACCGTAGAGGCAGAATTCGAAGTCTCGAGTCTAGGTATATATGCGAGCTAATTTTCCAAGAACGCCGGTTCAGCGAATTCTCCTGGGGATAACTGGAGTTCCTCGGACGGGAGGGCGCCGGTAGCTGGTAGGAAACAATTTTCGGTGGACAATGCCGCGAAGAATCTCTCACGCGGACCCGGCTACTGGAAATGTTTATGGACGGAAACTGAAAGCTCGACAATGGCCCGGCGGAAACAATGGCGCGGAGCACGTCGAGTGCTCGTTCCCCGTGCTAGCAGATCACAAAGCCAACGCCGAAGTGATTAATCGCATGCTCGCGCGCGCTTGTAATTATTCAAGCAATTTGTTGTGGCCCGCGAATTAATGAAAATTTATCGCGGCCCAGTGACTCTTTGGAAAATTGTTTATTACCGCTTTTGCTCCGTCTGCAAGCTTATCCTTCGCTTAACGATCGCGTATACTAAAACTGTGTGCATGAAACTTTTTTGTCAGTCGCTCGTTCGATAATTCTTCCTCCATGTTTTGATGGCCCTTGTTATAGAGAAACTTTGTATAATGAGTAAAAGAGGCCACTTAAATTTCCTTCGTCGCTATCTCCATCTCGATTTTTAGAATCTTTATTTTAGAACTAAACGTGGTTTGAGTCTATGTTTATCGAGTATCGGTAACTTACATTCATTTCTTTTTCTTTTTTCAATTGTGGATGTTTAAATGGATAATATACTACTGTATACTGTTATTTTTTCGTTGTTTTAAATGTAATATTAGATGAGACGGAATTCGATGAAAGGATAATTAGTCGCGATTGTTCGTGGCTATCATGATGGTTATGTAGATGAAAGGTGGGTTTAATTGGAGAATGTGATTACTAGGGTGGTATCAAAGCAGTAGTTTGGACAGACGCGCTTCAGGTTGGAATCATGGTCGCTGGTGTTCTCACTGTTAGTATATTGGGTACTTATCAAATTGGCGCTGCTGAGATATGGAAGAGATCTTTGGATGCCAATAGAATTGAATTTTTGAAGTAAGAAGTATTTAATTTTATATATGTATTTAGAAAATGGGATAAGTTTATGAATCGATTATTTTATTTTCCTCTTGTTTTCTTTAGTTTTGATCCATCTCCTTATACAAGACATACAGTATGGACCGTGTTAATTGGTTCATGGCTCTATAGTACCGCTTATATATCCGTGAATCAAACTATGGTTCAACGATACAGATCATTGAAAGATTTGAAAACGTCCAAACTGTAAGTGAGTATAAAATTAATTTTTGATGTAAAAAAAATTATATTTATAATGATATTTATAATGATAGTTATATTTGTAATGATTCTGTATGTTATTTTATATTTCATTTTAGATCATTAGCGATATTTACTATCAGTATTATGTTGTTCATATCATTATGCTGTTGGTGTGGCCTAGTTCTTGTAGCCTGGTGGTCTCCACCTAAATGCGATCCTAGAGCTTCCGGTCTGATTACTGCCGATGACCAATTATTGCCCGCTTACGTAATGGAAATTGCAAAACATTTACATGGAGTGCCAGGTCTTTTTATTGCTGCAATTTTTGGAGCAGCTCTCAGGTAAATGTTATAAATTTATTTTAATTTTTTATAATATAATTATAATTCTTTATTAAATCGTGCTTCACTTTGCTCCAGTACTCTTTCTGTAGGTTTTAATTCGACGTCAGTGGTTGTTTTAGAAGACTTCGTGAAAGGATGCTTCGGTATGAAACCAAGCGACCAATGCTCCTTTATTTTTGTAAAATGTTTGGTTGTTTTGCTTGGTTGTATAGCTATAGGATTGTTATTTTTAGTAGAAAAATTAGGAGGTGTTTTAGTTGTAAGTATCTTTTCAATTAATATTTTTATAAAATAAGAATTTCTTGATAAAGTTTTATTTTTATATTATTTCAATATAATTTCAGATAACTGGAAGCTTAGCAGCAATAGCTGCAGGCACTTCTTTTGGAGTGTTTACATTAGGTATGTTCTTTCCATGGGTAAATTCTAAGGTAAATTATTTATGGAATATTATTTTTTTCTTATGTATTTTTTTTTACACATTTTCGTAATTTTATAGTATTTTGTTATAGTATTTCAATAAATAATTATAAAAATTTTAATCATTTTTTTCTATCAATTAGGGTGCATTCATGGGTGCTATCGTAGGATTCGTAATCGCCGGCTGGGCGAGTTTAGGTGCAAATTGGTCCATCGGTGCCGGTCTCCTGGTTCCTAAAAAACTTCCGGTGCTCTTTTCTCATTGCCAAGGCAATATTTCTGAAAGTTTCTTGAAGCAATTTGATCGTCCAAAGTAAGTTAATCTTAGTCTTGATTATAATTATTGAATCTTTAAATTCTAAATAATTATTGTTGAAATTAATCAGAGATAAATTGGTCTGTTTGTTACTTTATTTGAAACAAGTACTAAATAAAAATGTCTTTTTTTCAGTGAAGATGATGTATTTCCTCTTTATCGATTGTCATATCATTGGTTCACTGGTTTAGGCACATTAATTGTCATCATCGTAGGTAATTTCATTAGTTGGTGGACTGGTCCTACGGATGTTTCTTCTATCGATAAAAAATTGCTTTCACCAATGATTCATTCGTAAGTTAAAAATAATATATCTTTACTTAATATTTAACTATTTAACTATATGCAACCTATTCTAAAATATCGTATGTTTTAGATGGCTTCCAAAACCTAAAAATGAATATGTTACTAATACTGAAAATAATAGCAGAAATAATGAATTGGCAACAACAGCAAGTCTTTTATTATACGATTTGAAAAAGAAAAGGGTAATTAATTATATATTAAAAGTATTAAAAATATTTTTTTGAATTAATAATTTTTTCTTTTCTGTTATAGAGAAATCAACATTTTCCTAATAGCGTTATAACATAATCCATAATTTATTTAATATTTGCAAAGAATGAAATTAAAGTTTTGTTATATCTCTGCAAATGTTATTTTGAATAGTTCAAATTTTATATTGAAACTAAAATTTTCAAATATTTGTGAAATTTTACTTTTTCTTTGATCATGTTCCAGTACTTAAATTTAAGATATTATAGATAATATTTCTTATGGTATCTACATAAGTTGTAGATCTGCTAATTCAAGTAAAGCGAAGTTTATTATTGTACATGTGTATATATATTAATATGCAATTATTAGAAATACGTATATTATTTTATATAGAATTTTTAAAAAATATACATAAAATAAATTTTTATATTATATTTTATGCATTTTATATTACTATCAAATTTTTTATCATTACAGCCCAAATTCTTATTCATTAAAATTATTCATTTCTTATTCATTAAAATTATTCATTAGTGATATTCTATTAAATTTATTCATTTGAAAACATTTAATAGAATATTATTATAAAAAAATTAAATATAATAAAAATAATTTTTAATGATAAGATTCATAACAAGTTTCTGATTGAATGAAGATTGAATGAAGTTCTTTTGCATTATAATTATAAATAATATTTACAGCATTTATGTATTATTATGCACAAATATTTTGTTAAAAAAAATTTAAATTTACAGAAGGAAAATTAAAAATTTTAAAATATGTCTCTATTTTCTTAAAAGAAAAAGATTTGATAAAGATGGTTTTTAATATGATCTTTTTAATTACAATTAGAACTATTAAACGACCATCCAAGACTGAATAAAATCAGTTTATAAACGTGGCAAGCTGCGTAAGAGAATCGCAGATGCGGAGAAGGCTCGGTTTTGCCGCTAGGTCCAGTTGCTCCTCACACCGAGTTCTCTAACTGAGTTTGTTCGGTTTTCAAGCTTTAGTGATTCCCGACGGTGTTCACCGTGCGGTAGGTTAGCGAAGTCGATAGAGGAAGTGAGAAGAAGGAACAGAGATAGGGACAGAGAAGACAGACCAAGGGGAGCCAAGGCCCCAGGATATTAGCCGGCTTGTTAAGGGAAAGCCAACGCCATCAAACGTCCTTATTAAGGCCACGCAAATAGCTGCTACGCTTCTCCGCGCTTATCTCTTGACTCTGTTTCCTTCAAATTCAATTTTCGCCTAGAAATATGTCTAGTCAAAAAGCATTATCCAGTTCGATTATTGATACTGATCATCGAGATTGATATTCACACATATCACTACATTTTTTGATATTTTGAGGAGACGTTTATTTGGATGAAATAATTCAAAACAGATTCATTGGAAAAAGGATATATATTTTCATCGATATATATTTTTACAGTTAGTGAGAATAATGTCTGATGTAATGAAACGAAATGGGATTTCTTAACAAAAATAAAATAAAACTTCAAGTATGAATGTTAGTTCGCATTATTCTATAAATTATTAAAAACATGAATGAATAAGAAATTAAAAATATAATTTTTTATTTGTGATAGGAAATCGGAATTTTTTTTAATTTTGTTACTTCAAATTTGTATAATATTTTTATTGTTGCATTCTTTTTGCTCTATAATTTTCGTAAATTGTTATAGATTTTTGCTAGATTTTTCTATTTTTAGTTCAGATTTCTTTTTTTTTCAGAATAAAAGATAGTCTGATAAATTATTAAAGATGTAATATATAATTAAATAATACAATTAAAAATACTAAAAAAATTTTACATCATGTGATATTAAATGTAAATGTCGATAAAAAATAAACAATTTATTATAGACTTTAGATTCTATTTTACAATAAAAATACAAATATGCAAATATGCTCTTCTTTTGCATTTAAAATGATATTTTTGATTAATAATATTCAGCATTAAATCAATAGATTATATTTTTTATTGTTTATTGTTAAAAAAATTACTATTTTTTAATATTTCGGTACAAATCAGAATCAAATTTGAAAAATTCTAATTCAAAAATTAAAATGAAGATTTATCAATTGATTAAGTGATTATTGTGTAAAAATATAATACTTTTTTCAATTAATGTTTTTCTTAAAGCAATAATTCTGTAAGCAATTTTTTTTACTCTCCTTAAAGTTGTTACAAATGGATTTTGTTCTTTTCTTCCTATAAATACGATTCTTTTCCAACAGAATAATATAAAATCGCCTAATTCTTTCTGTCGAATCTTAACGATCCTGAACGTGTTCTTTTTCTAATAGTATCGAAGTGGAGATGCGTGTTGAATGGAAACGTAGCTGTGAATCTCGCACAGTGCATGCGAAGGTTTCATTAAGAGGAGCGCGCGCGACACGTAGCGTCGAAAAGAAAATTGCGAGTTGCGGGCCGCGTGCGGGCTTTATTAAGCGCGCTTCATGCGCGATTTGCATTCGTCTGGGTTGCTGATAGATTTGAAATTCCCACGTAGAACGTGCCACGGTTATATAGGGTCGAGAATTCGAATCGGGACGAATAGCCTAGTAGAATGTATGTACCTATGTAACACGTGATTGTGCCGACGAGTGAAACAGGTTGAACGGAGATCGACAATAAAGATAAGGGGCGTTGGAAAAGGAAAGATGATCGGTAGTGGTGAAAGGATAGAGAGAATGGGGATGACGGAGAGAGAAATGAAGCGGTATCAGTATAATCGTGAAAATCAAACGAATGAGAGGTGATAATGATGAAGTATGATTAGAAATGTTTTTTTAAAAGAAACGATTAGAGTTTATATAATATTAAGATAATGTCATTTTAGAAGTCTAATTTCAGTTACAAAAAATCATTATAAAATTTTAAGCAATAATTTTAAACTTATAAATATAAGCAATTTTGATAAGTAATTTTAATTTATAAAATTATAAAATTATCATTACGATGTTAAATTATATATAGAAAAAACAATGATAAGAAAAATATATATATTTTTTCAACTCAATATTAATAATTCTTTACTTTTTTTTTCAAAAAACATTTGAAAAATTTTAAAATTACACAATTAACATTTAAAACAGTATTTTACTGATAAAATATATACTTCAAAAAAAAAAAGATTAAAAATTTACTTGAAAAATAGAGATTAAACGTAAATATTATTATCTTTTCATTCAAATTAGATTTTTAAACATTACTTATTAAGAAAACCGAATTAAATAAGATACATGATTAAACATTATGAAAAGAAAATAGATAAATTAGGATTAAATAATGAAGTGAAAAGAATCGTGAAAAACCTCGAAAAACGAAATGTCTCTATAGTGAGAGTTGAATGGAGCGAGATAAAGAATTTTAAATGAGAGGTAAAACATTCGATTCGTGAGGCGAGATAGGAAACAGGTGAAGCTGTGGCTGTATTTGTATGGACCGAGCTATCGCATTAGGAAGGGTATAGCGAATAAAATAGAAGATTACGTGTGCGGTGAAAGAGCCAGTCGAAAATTAGAAAAGGATGTGCGCCGTGCAGAAGAAACGTGCGGCAAGAAATACATCGAATTCGAACGAGGACGGAGTTTTCACAGAAGAGGAGGGAAAATCGGAATGTGAAGTCAGTGCAAACGAGACACGAGTCGGGAGCAACGAAGATGCGAAGTTCGGGGATGAACGAGACGCACGGGCACCGGGAGATGGTGGTGAATAAGGGTTGAAACGAGCGAGATACAGAGGCCGAGTTGGTAGATAGAGATGGATAGAGAGAGGTCGTGGCGGTTTGAATGGGGCTAGTTTGAGATAGTTAGCGGGCCTTCAGAGGCACAATCGGCCGCGATTGGCGGGCCTACAATCACACGTCGCATTATATGTCCATCAGCACAGCGGATCTTGCAAATACGTTAGCGCGTGAGCCAACGAGTTACCGTCCGCAAAAATCTTCAATTCAAACCGTCGCAGATGCGGATACGGGTCTCTGTGGTCGAACACGGAGGATCCTTAGACACGTTGCAATTTAGTTGAGTTGTCTCCATTTTGGACGTGACTTTCTGCAAAAAATATAGCCAGTAAAGAGTTTGCAGTAATAAGAAGACAGTTTCAATTTTTATATATTTTTTGTTATATATTTTATCTTACTAACTTATTATTTTTATTTGAGTTGCAGAGCAATTTTAATTAATTCCAAATAGTAATTATAATAGTCTTGTAATATTCGATATAGAGAAACAATAAGTACCTATAAATGTAAAATCATTAGATATTGAGAAGAAAATATAAATTATAATAATTAATTTTAAATTAAAAAATCATTACCATTAGAAAATACAAAATTAGAAATATATTAGAAATTAGAAAAAACATTTGAAATGTAATTTTATGTGATTTTATAATTAGACAATTGATATCAGAGAGTATAAAAATCGAATATAAAGATGATTTCAACTTTATATTTATACATACATTCCATTACATTATTATAATATTATTACTTTTAAATACATTATAATAAATTTATTTGCTCTTAATAACTATTATTTTTTCTTCTAATTTAGAATTTATAAAAACAAGATAGCTTTAATATTTAAATTATATTTATTATAAGAAAAAGAAAAATTTCATATTTATGTACAAAGTTTATTATCAATTTTTAAAAATTTTATTATCAATTTTTAAAATATGATGAACAAATGAATGATAAAAATTTAAATTTATCAAAAATTTTTGATAATCTTTAAATTATTATGTTTATTTAAGTCTCAAGCTTCTATTGGAAGGAAAGACAAATAGTGAGCGATATTAAGTGAAGCACATCTGCTAGGCAATACGCGATTAGGCGCAGAAGCATCACAGCAAATATTGTCTTTCCTAATCTGTCGTTAGAGTCGTACTATCTTAGAATTACCATGGGATAGAATCGAATTCTTAGACAGTTAATTGGGTCCTGGCTAGGGATTTCGCGCGAAGATTCTCCGAATGCAAAGACAAACGAGAATGGTCATAACCCTTAGTCTTGTTTACCCAAGGGTAGAGTTACATTCAAAGGATGTACTCCGGAACTGTTATCCGATGATAAACGGGCCAGCTACGCCTTCTATTAAAGCTTTCCCAAATAATTTATAATCTCGTATAATTTCCAATATTTGACATGTATTAGATTATACATATTTATAATACATATTTAGCAATACAAATTATATATATTTATCAAGTTTTTCATAGAAAAATATTCTTTATACAATTTGTTATGAATAAAATTTAATTTAAATTGTTCAAATTGATATAAAAATATTTTCCACTCACTGTTAAAGAATTTATGATAAAAGCGACAATTTTAATCATATGATTCACCATAACTTGATGAGACTTTTTTCGATAAAATTACAGATACTATTTATAATTCCTGTAATAATGAATATTTCGTTAAAGAAAATTTAATCTCATTAAATGAAAATTTACAAAGATTACTTTTGAAATCCTCAATTTTTGAAGTATATTAAATTATATATATTTATCTCATTAAATCGTTCAGATTTGTAGAAAAATATATTTTATTCAATATTTTATTTTAATATTTTTTTATTTAAATATTAAAAATCTTTAATTACTTTTCAATTTGAGAAAGAGAAAAAATAATGTAATTAAAAAATATTTTTATGAATATAATATTATTTCAAACATGTATATGTATTAGATAAGCGAATGTTGAGAATTTCTCCAGAGATTTTCAATATAAATAGGTATGATTATTCGAAACCTCAAATCAAACGTACCTGGAGGAACAGCAGCAGACTGAGGGAATAACTAATTTATCAATTCTTCGCTTCGGTTGGCTTCGATACCTATGGCTATATTTGCGAACTCGTGTAAATAGACCTCCGAACTCTCAGAGTATGTTGTCGCATCGTCATCGTTGTATTTGGCTACGGAAAATCTCCAGAAAGCTCAGGCTTCGAATGTTAACCCATGGAATTAGGTATTCTTGTATTTATTCAATAGAATTTTTTGCAACGTGTTAATTTACACTGCAAATCATATTTTAGAAAAAAAAAATATATTTTTTAAATGAGAGAATATAACAAATTCAATTTAAAAGAAAGAAAGAAGAAAAAAAAAAGATATAATCAACAATCAAATCATTAAAGAGAAAAAGAATGAACAATTAGGTTGAATTATTATTATTATTTTGTATACGCATGGATTTAAATTTTCACGTTTTTGATAGAGGATATTTTTAATACTTGAAAAAACAGGGTTTTAAGGAAAACCACTCGAGGCATAAAAAGTACAAAATAAGCGTGCACAGTTTAATGCGGAACGAGAGACGGAAAATCGGTTTATCTCAAAAAATGGGCAGAGCAATAATGACGCCAATTAATGTAGATCGAGTAGTGCCGTCATGGATTGTGGCGAGCTCGTGTTCCGAAATGTTGTACACGATACACGAGATCGTTAGAATAAAAATTTCGCGCGCAAACGTGACGTATTAGCCGGGCGAGCAAGTTATAAAGGCGCATAATTACCAGTAGAACGTTCGATAAATTGTAACGAAGATAGAGTGATACACTCGTGAAAGGAGCGTGTTTAAAGGGAGCCGTTTCGCTAATTGAAGAAAATTGCACACACGAAAAGGCTTTTAATTAAATTGAACGATTCAGCGAACGAGTTGTATTTATCTACCGTTTTATCGAAATTAAAAAGAATTGGTATTGTCGGGAGAGCCTATTAACAATCGTCAATGCGTTTGCTACTTTTTCAATAGCGTGTCAAATGAATCAACTAAATACCTTTGTTTCATTATTTTAAAGAAATTATTTTGAGTTGTTTTTCACAATTATTCATGATAATTCTTTTATTACATTTCATTCACAGTTCCATTTTTCTTGTTTCTTTGCAAAAAAATATATGAAAGAAATTTTTATTTACGACTTTAAATAGAGCAAAAACGTATATACATACTTTATCGCACAGAATACGTATGAATTTTAAAAAGTCTGGATGCTCAATTTAATATTTTTCAACACGTAACATGAACAGTGTTGAACGTGACTATTATTAATAGGGGTAGGAAAAAATCCAATCAAATCGAGTGCGGTTGTAGCGGCGATTTTATCGTTCGTCAAGATGAAATTTATAACAGCCGTTGCGCTTAATTTGTTTCGAGTGATCAAATAGCGTTCGAAATTTTTTCCACGTTCAATTGTTCCATTTTTGGTGTGATCGTTTAATAAGTTTTAACACAATTGTATTTTATACATATTTTATATTAATATATATAATATGCATAGTATACCTATATTATGTGTATCCTGATCAATTTAGTTAACGATGACTGATGCCAATCGAATATTAACATCCAATAATCCCATGATGGAATGAAGTTTCCAATAACATACGCGAAATTATCCATTAATCATTAACAACGTGAAGTTGTTTGCTAACCATGAATAGCGAAGTTAACGACATCTAGACTTCTATTCATTTCATGCCGTGACGTCATAGCGCAAAGGACAACTGCGCAACTAAAATAGGCGCTAAGTGTGTAAATGCATTTATTATCATATCATGCAAATTATTTTGTTTTTTGTTATAGTTTTAGTATAATTCTTTCAATTAAATCAATGAAAACATAAAGTGTATGAGTGTAAGAGTGCAAGTGAAGTGTAAGATGTAGAATATGAATGCAGAACCAGAAGTTTGCATGATTGGCAAATTTAATGATGAAGGATTTTGTAATTTAGGTAAGTAATAATATTATCTAATATTAATCTTCCATCTTTGTATGAAATAAAACATATAATTATATTTAAAAACACATTGATTAATAAATATTAATAAACAAGTTGAATCTTTTTGATAAATACGTATATATCATAAATCATGTATAAATTAATTTTGCTATGTGTAATTCTTTATCAGAATAAAAATGCACATATATATATATATATATATATATATATATATATATATATATATGGGAAATTAGATATGAATTAGATAGAGGGCGCTTTATTCAAATAATAAATTAAATTTAAATTAAATGATATTATTTTAAATGTAATACTAATCAAAAAAATAAATTGAATAATATTATCTGTACTGGTATAAAACATATGTATTCATGTAAAAATAGATTATTTCGAAAAAGTATGCATCGTATAATTGAAAAAGCAGATAATCATCGATTTTATAATTGTTCCATTTTCTCTATTCGGTGCATTTTTTTTCCTTTTTTTAAAACATAAAGCTGTTAATGTTTATTTATCTTTTAAACATTAATTCGTCCTAGCGACAGATTTGACATTTCCATCTTGTAAACGATCGTTTTTATTGGTCGTATATATTGCCAATTTCAGGGTTAATTTATATATGATTTTGATTTGAAACGTCCATTGTAAACAACCACAGAGGTAATTAGAACGGTTATACGATTGAAAACGCATGTTTTGTTGATATTTAATTTACGCTAGATCGATCAAACGAATGAGTTATATCGATGCATTTTGACTTCATGTGGCAAGCAAAAAGGAAAAGCTTCAAAACTGTATTAAATATAAAGTTTTCATTTTTAAGACAATTGATGAATTGATTATTTTATCGATTACTTTTTTAATTCATTTCTTTTAAATTATGATTAAGATATTTGATTTACTTCGTTTCTACTTTTCATTGTATTCGAAATATAATTTAATATTTTATTTTATTGATAAAAATTAAGGGAAAGTTTAAAATAACTTTAAATAATAGAGAAAATAAATAAATAATGAAAATTTATGAAATGGCTCGAATGGATCAAATACAAATAGTTGGAAATAAATCTCGAGAAAAAATGAAAAATTCAGTTATTGCGTTTCAATTATTTTGTTCTTTTTTCAAATATTATGCTCTAAATTATTATGTTCCATATATTGTTTGTTTTTTACAAAATAAAATTAATTATTTTTTGCAAGGTGTACAATAATTGAAGGTATCATAAAAAATTTTTTTCATTTACTATGCGGCATAATAATAAAAGTAAATATAAAATTTAATTAGTAGACTGTTTTAATTACTAAATTGTTGAAAAAAAATAAAAATAATATTTTTATTATTCGTATTATAGTAGAACATCGATTATCTGAATTTTGATTATCTAATGACTGATAAGAAATTTAAAATAGCATATCTAAAAATGTTTACATTATGGAAAATATGTTTTGAGATAATATCTAAAAACGATTACTTTTTTATAATACATTTCTTTCATAATAAACATTCATAGAAATAATATTTCATAATTCATAAATTTGTTCTTCCTGTTTATCTAAATCTATATATCTTTCTCAAATAATCAATATTTTACCGTTTTTTATTTAATAGAAAGCAAATATATCTTATTTTTTAAATTTTCTAACAAAGTTTATAAACAAATCAAATTAAATCATAAAGAATCATAAAGAAATATTGTTTTTGAAATGAAGAATAAATATTTTACACTTTTAATTAGAATAATAGTTAAACTTTATTTTAAAAATTGATTATTTTAAATTTTGTAGTATTACAATTTATCATACGAAAAAATAATCTAAAAATACAATAATTGATAAAAGTATCTTATTTACAGAATTTTTTTTTTCTAAAGTCTTATTTTTTCTTTTATACATATCAAAAACATACCAAAAATTCAAACATGATTAATAAGCAATATTAATTCATAGACACGATAAAATAATCCTTCTTCAAAAAGCACTTCATTTCTTCCTCATTGAATCGTATCTCACTATTGATACATGTATTTCAACACGACTTCGTAATTGCAACGTTATTATATCATACACGTATTCTCTTCCAACTTTCACATTTTCATTGCATGTAATCCCTAAGCAAGCGCTTCGTCGATAAGATGTACCTTAGCCAGGGCAATTAATCACAATAACGTCATAATTACTTAAGTGCGTGTCGCAACAATCACGTTGGCAAAGAGAGAAGCTAACAAAAGACAGTCAGTGCGAAAAGGCGCGGCCAGGTGATTTCACGGTAATCTTTTAACCAGTCACGAGTCCTACGGGATTCGAAGGGTGCAGAGGTTTCCGTCATATCGAGATTACGCTTTCTATCGAGCATCCGCCAATCTCGCCACGAGTTTCAATGAAGGCCCATCGGGACCTCGTCGCTTCGTGTCGGACATAATGACGAGTGAATATTTTTCGCTGAAACGTGGATTGCCCTGTGTGTTTCGCGTGTCACCCTTGTCAACGAGAAACATTACGTTTCGTTCATCTTTTCCTCTCCTCTCACGATCTCAAATAAACGGCGAAGACATTGCAATTTACCATATGAATTTTTGCGATTGATCATTGGCTTGCTCGCTTGCTTGTTTCCTATCTTGCATGCTATTTTTCAAGAATTTTTTTTTTTTTTTTGCGAAATGGCACATTTAGCTTAGAGACGCGAGGGAATATTCGCAAATGGAGATTTGAAATTTGCGCATGGAATTGAAAATTGGAACATGGAATTCGGGGAGAGGAATTTTTTTGTTAAATTTATTTCGAATAATAGGAATAAAAATGTATAGCATGTTGGGTTTGCTCGTATATATATATATATGTGCTGTATTATTTTCTGAATTATTTGAAAATACGAAAAAAATGTTTCATATGGAAGTTGTTTGACTTCATGCGGGAAACTTAACATGATATTTCGATTTTTTTTTTTTTTTTATATTGATGTTTGAAGAGGCTTGAATGCCAATGTAAGTTTTTTTTTAAATGGAACTACACGTGTTTTTTAATATTGCCAGTTTTGTTACGCTTTTTGAAGAGGAATTCGACGATTATTTTTGATCAATAATGTATCGAATATTTTTATAAATATTGGTAGCAAGCGTCAACTTCGGTATTCGATTGTTTACTCTTTTGCGGATTTTAAAGAAGAACTTTATCGAAGTTGAAGCTTGTATCAATATTTATAAAAATAGTCGATATATTATTGATAAAAAATAATATATATGCATCGTTGTATTTATCTTGAAAAGCATAATAAATTGGCAATAACGAATATATAATTTCGTTTAAAACATTGGCATTCGAGCTTCTTTAAATAATAAACAAAAAATTTTGTAATATTTTCAATAATTTCAAAATAATAGTTTGTATAAAAATAAATCAAATATATTTTATAACAGGAGTTAGTATATTAATAAGTGGTAAAAATATTGAAAAAAAAACAATTATATGAAAAAAATTCTTAATTGATTTTATACTTTAATGATAATTAATAGTTGAAAATTACAATTTAATCAAATTAGGATTACTCATCTCGATTCGAGAAAATTTAAGATAACAATAATAATAATAATAATAATTTACATTAATTGGAAAAAACTATTATTAAATTGAATACAAGAAAGAATATATATAAGAAAATAATATTGTCGAAAAAAATTACATATTAAAGATTACATGTTGAAGATTAATTTTTAAATTTACATTACACTTTTAATATGATTTTTAAAAGAGAACGGCAATTTATAAAAAAAATTAAATAAATGTCTGATATAATTGGCTTGGTTAGAAATAGAATTGCTGCAAAATTTTGTAGCAAAATCAATTGTATTTAGATATAAAATAAAGGAAAATTTTAAGAAATCCTAGGAATAACATTAAATTCAATGAGTTTTAAAATATTCGAATAATCGATTTAAATTATTTAATATTTCATATATAAATATTAGATATGAATCTACATCGTTCAAAGCGTATGACAAGTTTTTAGAAAAGATTTTTCGAAAAGGAAGATAGAATGTAAGAACTCGTGCAATATTTTTCCCATAAAATCAACGTAATTTTCATATTAAACATTCGAAACGAAAGATTAATTAATTCGAGATGTAAAAATACAAGAATAAAAATACCACAATTATTGTAAACTCAAGAACATTTTCTTTTATAACATTTTCGATAATATTCAACAATTAAAACAGAGAGAAAACATCACGATCTTACACGAAGAAAGAAAAAAAAAACACATTTCTTTCTTTTCATTCCCATTCATCCATTTGCTCCTTTCATCGTTCCCTAATCGAAGCAGCAGCAACAACTTCACACTTATTCCCACTAACGAAACAATCGGTATCGATTGATAGCACAATTATCCACGTGGTGGCCGATAAAACGAGCATCGTTGATACATCGTTCCAAGGATCAAACGGCATCCTTGTGCACGAGCGTCTAGTTAGGGTCCGCTTTGTTAGAAAGCAATGAGACTCCTCTCGACTCCGTCGACATGGCTCGTGATGGTCGTGGTGGTGGTGGTGGTGGTGGTGGTGGTCGTGGTCTTGGTCGTGGTCGGTAATATTTCACGGTAACGGTATTTAGCGGAACCGTCGCGACTGTCATCCGCGATGAAACGGTGGAGGCAGGGAAGACATTAAGCGTAATGAATTACCAGCCGGGAGGAGTAATGTGTCTTAATTACGGGCCCGCGGCACAATAATTATGTAATTAGGCATTGTTTGCCGACCAGCCCCTAATCACAATCCCGATGTCGTAGCCACGTCACGGCTCGAGGTGCTGCATCGCGTTATCGACCTGCTCCATTTCAACGTCGTCCGTCTAGACGCTCGTCTCCTGTGTGACCGGCTTTGTGCCGCTAACTTGTGTATTTAAACCTAAAAAATTTATATTTCTCGATCTATAAACGAGATTGTGAGATCCTTTTCTTAATCTTTATCGTGGATATATGTCTTCAAGGATATCGATACACGTACGTTTTTTTTTTAAATTATTTTAAATAAAAAAAAAAAACAAAGAAGGAAAGAATATTAAAATCTGAAGAATCTTTTAACGAAAAAAATTCGAAGCACCGATAATATTTTTTTTATTTTAACTTGACAATCATTGCTTTGAAAGTTATTATTACCTTTGATATTTTATAGTATCCCTGAATAGATTGGTCGAAGTAAATAAGTATTGTATAATTAAGAGACTTTTGTTGTTTTTCTTTGTGATGAGAAGGAAAGATGCATGGAGAATTTATATTTGTTAAAATAACATCATTTAATAAAAACATAATGAACAGATCATTAGATTGTAGATGATAGAGAGAACAAACTAATTAAAAGAAATGCGACAACATGCATGGAGCAGCAGTTAATTAACCAACTCGCGGTTTAGTTGAGTAGATAACCAGTTTTCTCAGGCAACTGATTGAGTCAACAATATCGCAACCGCAATCTGTTCGTTATTTATTTATTTTTTTTTTTTATGATACTTACTTTATTTAACAAGACAAGAAATTTTATGATACTGTACATACAATAATGTATATACTATAGTGTACATTTCAATTGTTTATAACTTGACAATAAGCTTTAATTAGCTTACCTATATATTTGTTTTGACCTTTAGAATTGATCCATCAATACATGTGCTACAAGTAAAATGTAATAATACCAAAAATATTAAATATACTTTTAAGTATAAGAAATATTATACTATTAAGTATAATTAATCTTATACTATTAAGTATAAGATAAGTATAAGAAAGAAGGAAGAACTTTTATTTAAAATCTTAAAATCTATCACAATTTGATATTTTCTTTTATAATAAAGATAGGTAATAAAATACATGATATATGATCAAGAATTATTAAACTATTTCTGTAAATATATTAAAATTTTCTATTTTTGTTATATTATTATACTGGTATAGTAATACCAGAATAGAAAAAAATACTGAATTTTAATATTCAGCAATGAATAAAAATGTATAAAATTGAAAGATTATATGAATAAGAATCAGATCTTTTTTAGATTCATATGATATATATTAATTATATATAATTAAATCTATTCCTTTCTTTTCACCACGCTTGTCAGAACCGTGTTCACTATAGTTAGAAACGATTATGTCGAGTTCAGCTGTTCTTTCCCCTTCGTCAACAATGCCTTCAGATTCAGTTAGTTGTCTGCACGAGTCATTTTAGATTCGGTGTACTATCCAAGGTTTAAACAGCTATGATTCTTTGTTTCATTTTCATAATCGATTAGAATTAATCGAAACGAATAATTCTCTATAATATGAATTTAAATTTTTTTTTTTTTTAATAGATTTAATAGATAAGTATAGTATTTGTAGATTTTAAATGTTAGATTTTTTCAAAATTTTTCTTGTATTTTCTATTATGCAAGTTTTCTGTATTTTTTTCTAAAAATTTTATGACTTCACTTTTCCAGAATAAAAATGGGTAAAAAAAAGTTTTATTTTCTTTAAATTTCTATTATTTTTTTTAAAACGATTTTGATTTATTTACAAAATATGTGACTTTTAATTCAAAGAATCAATTTTTTTTTATACGCCACCTGAATATTCTATTAGATAACAAAAATTTTATTTAAAAATTCTATTTACATTTACATAATAAAATTATTACAAATTTTTTAAATATTTTTATTTATTGTTTACATGTTATTCATTTATATTATAGTTTTTATATAAAATTAATTTTTATTTAAGATAATGATTAAAAAGAAAAAATATTTTTTATAAATAATGTTTTAAAAAAATTTATGTCTTAATTTTATATTAATATTCAATACAATTGTAAAATTTTAAAAGAATAATCTACAATTCAATTCACTTATAATTTGTTGATTATTCTATATTATCAATTGATAAATTTTGCATAAAAATCTGATATTTAATGATGAAATACACGTTCTCTCGAGTAAAACTAAATATTTCAAAAATTAACTAAAAATTTGATAAATATTATCTTCACAAATTTTATCTTCATATATTTTATCTTCCAATTTTTATCAGTAATCAAATTTCGCAAAAAATGCAAGAATAGAATCGAATATTTCCAAAAATTGGTAAAAAATTTTTCAAATCACGATTATTAGAACCGAATACGAATAAAGAACTTTTGAAATAATCCTCGATTTCCGAAAATGATTTGATCGAATTCTTCTAAATTCATGTCGCCACCGTCGCGGCGTCCATTGGCACTTCCGGCGCGCAAGAGCCACGGGGGTGATCAGGGTGCATTAATATTTATGCGCGAAATCAAATCCGTAAGCCGTGGGGTCCCGACCTGGTGGAAACGTAAGCAGAGGAATCGAGTCACCTAAAATGCAAGACAAACACTATGGTATGTCATGGGCTTCGCAGATTTCCTCCAGGTATTTGGGATATCTTCTCTCTGTCGTCGTCGTCGTCGTCGTCGTCGTCGTTCTCTAGAGTGCAAACCGTTCCATTCCAAAATTTACATCGTTCGCTGCTTCCCTAGGTGTCGCACGAGGATTTAGATCCGACCGGATTAAGGCTTCGGCTTTGTATCGAGTTGTGCGTAAGACGCGCGTAAAATACTATGTTTGCTTACCCGTGAAATAACATCGGTTCGGCGATGATAGCCGTTTATCCGTCCCGATCTTCAAATAGGTGGGAATGAACGATGCTGATCTGGTGGAATGATGATACAATATATGTGGATTATATGTGTGTGAGATTGAAGTATTTGTAAAATTTGTAAAAGTAAAGTATATTGTTAGTATATGTATGTACAAAATTTCATGATTAATTGCAATTTCATTTTAAATTCAAATTTTTTATCGAGTTATTTTAAGTTTTGAAATTTATTATTAGCAAAGTAAAACAACATTGTGAATCGGTATTAATAATGACATGATCTTAAAAGTTAGAAAAATTCTCCCTTACATTATCTTTATTTGTTAGATTTGATTCTTTTCTTCAAAATTGTAAATTTGAAAATACAGTTGAAAATTTGTCAATTTTTCTATTAATACGCGAAATATTAATTTATACTTTGAATTATATTGGACAATATAGAAACGAAATAAACAGATATATTTATTTTAACAAAAGCTTTGAAAGTGACATCAAAGGACACGCGAGATTGCTATCCGTTTTAACGAATTGAACAATACCCTCATTATTTCTTCGAACAATCGATGAATAAAAGAACAACTCGAGTCAATTTTGATCACGTAAATATATTAGGAGAATTGGAAAGAAATCCATTATTTTTTACATATAATTCAAAACCTGTAAATTTAAAAAAAGAAAAAATGAATGATTAATTATCCTAAAAGAAAAAAGGAATTATATTTTAAAAAAGGATTAATATTATAAAAATTTATATGCAAATAAATAAAAGCTTTTTGCCCGTGTCAAAAAGTTTAGTAGATTTCCGGTATTCTTAATACTTGCGTAACACCGAGAAGGGAAATCATCGTGGCTCGTGTTAATCGTGGAGAAGGAAAAGATTCCATAAACAGAATGGACCGGAACGAGGGAACATTCCGTTTTCTAATTTATTTCCTTATCTCATTTGGTATAAACCGAGGCCTACACGCTCAATTATTCCTCGTGGAATAACCGCGTAAACTGGTTTGCAGAGTTAAGGGTACAGGAGAGGCAGCCAGCCTGTACAAACCAGTTTGTGCAGTTCAGTACGCACGGGCAACACGGCGTATTTAGACGGTTCTACATGCTCGGCCTAATCCGTACAAACCAGTTTGCGCAGTTAAATACGCGCGAGCAACAAGCTCCAAATTCTTGATTATGTTTTCCAACAATGCCGCTGTACTTTTGATATACCGTATAAAGTTTAATAAATAGCATTCAGGAAGACGTTATTATTATATCCTTGTGCCTTGATAGCGACAAGTGTCAATGTCGTATTTTTCCAAAAACGAGTTAAATTCGGGTTGCAAATTGAGTTTGTAAACAATTGTATTCTCTCTTTGATTCTCTCTTTTTGTATTAGAAAGAAAATTTGGAACAACAGAAATTATTTGAATTTTTTTAATGTATCTTTAAGTAATTAATAAATCTTGATTTCATAAATACTGATATTAATATTTTTTGCGTCGAGTTATAAATATAAAAGTTTTATTATTCTTTGGAAACGTAAATTAAATTATTTTTGTTAATATTGTAACTGCGGATTTTTATATATTTAGAAAAAGAAAAATTTAAATATATAAAAATTTAAAGAACGTATATAATAGGATAAATTATATAAAATATTTGAAATAAAATATTTATTATAATATATTTATTATTTATAAATATTTATATTATATTTATATTATATTATTATAATATATTTATATTATATTTATTTTTTATAAATATTTATTAATATTTATTAATAGAGAATGAATCAAATCTTTATTTAGGTTATAATTAGTGAATATATTGGTGATGAAAATATGAATTTATAGACATGAATTAATAGACATTCATGAATTTGTATAGATGATTAAGATTTCATAATTATATAATGAAATATTTAGAAATTAATTAGAAATTGATCAGACACAAAAATCTGTATACATTTCATGATAATTCAAATAACAAATTATATTATTAAAACTAATAATAATTTTGTTCTGTTAATATGATATGATATTTTATATTAATAAGTTGTATGTAGAAAAAGTTTTTTAATAATGGAATATTTCAAAGCTAAGGTAAAATCATTCTTTCACAAAAAATATTTTTTTTATTTGTTTAAATATAATATAATGATAATTAAATAAAACATAAAATATTCATATATAATAAATCAACTTGAATAATCTCACAGGAAAATTTATCTAACTTGAAAATTTTTGGCAATGAAAATTGGAAAGTCTTCAATATATTTTCTTTTATTAACTAGATATTAATAAGATTCATATTTCATATATTTTATAATTTTTAAATTTTAATCTATTTCGTTCCTACAGAGTTATATTTAAATATATAAAAAACGAGGAAAGCATTGAAACTTCTAGCATTGATTTCATTTTCAAATTCGATAAAAAAAAAATTACTTCAACTACAATAAGTTATAATGGAGTATATATACTCCTAGAGTTTCATTAACAACGAAAAATTGTTCATTAAAATTTCATTGAAAAATAAACAAATGTTCAAATATTTCCACAAGCCACTGTAGATATAAATTAAAAACTATCCCCCATTACAATATAACTTTCTTATAATATAATAAACGACCGTTATAAAAGGATGTTATTATTTAAATAACATTAATAACATTTTAAAGCAGAATTTCTTTCTGGAAATACATGAAATACATGAAATCGGAACCACATATTGTCGCGAATAAATCAACCATGAATTTCGGAGGCCATTAATTCAGAAAAGAGCTTATTGCTCTATCCAAGAGATCGAACTTCTACATCGGCCTCCTTATGGCTGATTCATGAAGTCCGTTTCTATTGCCATGAATCTATTACGATTGCCTGTTATTCAAACGGCGCTGGTCATTCGAATGGCAACAAAAGATCATCCTTACATGGTCGTTACGTGCCATCTTCTTTTACTTTACTTCGTCCTTCACGGTTCTTGACCGTGCCCTCTCTTATAAATCGTTCCAACATCGATGAATAATCGATGACGGAGAATTGGTCGTGCAGGGCGGCCATAGGGAAATGTATGTACAAACGTTTCACGTGAAACCGATAAGATTAATCTTGTACGAACGAATTCGTCTGTTTTTCATCTTTTTTAAGATCGTCTGGAGACCGATCGAATATTTCGTCGAGTAATCGATTTAATGTTTCTTTTTTTCTCATGATTATTTAAATTGTTCATTATACTTCTCTCGAGTTGCTCGAGTTCACGTTTTCAGGACAGATTTAAAATTTCTTAATCCCGGTAAAATGTTTCAAATATAATAATTAGATTGCGAATTTTTATATGCAATTTATATATTACGAATATAATATATTCATTTATATCATTTAAAAATATATATTACATATTTACATATAAAAATTTATATATTTTTTTATAGAGATATATACTTAATGTTTGTGTAACATGAAACTCTAATTAAACAATTAAGAAACAATTAATATTTGAATAAATAATTCTTATAAATATGTAATTACTAAAATAAAATAACAGTTATTATTAATTTTATTAGTTTTTTTACTAGATTCTACTATTACTTTTTGTTTTTAATAATATTTCTCATATAAAATAATTTCATATGATAATTTTTAAGAATATAAGTTGATATATAGAGAATGAAAATAATTTGAAAATGAAAATCTTAGTTGGAGATACAACTAATAATTTCAATACCAATAGATATATATAAAATTATTCAAAAGTTATAAAATATTAGATAGAACATATTTAAAAAAAATAATATTTATTTTTTGTGAATTTAGAATATTTTTTTTGATACTTCTGTCAAATAATAATCTAGATATTATTTTCTCTTTTCAGTATTCTATTTTATAATATTAAAAAAAAGTAAATTATTTTTTACTATACTTATAATCAGCAATTTCAAAAATTACAAGAGTTTTAATAAATTTTATATTAGATTCAATCAAAACTTTTTTTTAAGGATAAAAATTTAGTAATCATTTTCAAATAATTGGTAATCACTGTTTTATATCTTTTATATTGATCAATTGATCAATATTAAGATAAAGAAAAAGTGAATTTCTCGATAATAAATTAACAATTAACAACTGAAAAAATTGATATCGAAGACAATTTTCATCTTTCTCCAGAAAAATATTTAAAAGTTTCTAATTTTTCCTTAATAAATTAAAATTCTCCTTAATCCAATTGAAAAATATCCATTACACACGCGATAATATCGCAGAAAGATTAAAATATCTAATATCGAGTCGGGAAATTGAATGATAAAAATCTCAATACAATAAGATTTGTATTTCGTACGAACATAATTTCATCATCGAAATATCTAATACACGTTGATACACACCTTCGAATATTAATCAGCGCGCGTCACAAATTATTTCACCACCCAAATATTAAATGTACTCGCTGTAACGAAACTTGGAATCCTGACATCTTCGTTTCCCCGATACTTTCAACGACACTATCGCTTCTTGGAAGACGGTATAGAGGTACGAGATATGTACGCCAGCCTCGGTTGCTGGGACTTATCGCGAAGCCGGAACGGAAGGTGGGGGTATATATAGTCGCGGAATGGTACAATGGCGCGGAATTATTCATAATTTTAGCAAGTTAGTTTAATAAACTTAAAGCGAAGGTGGGCATTCATCAGGACGCGGCGAGGAGCGTAGCTCGAAGGAAGGAAGGAAGGAAGGGAGGGGTTATAAATACGTCGCGAAGACACTCTTTACCCGACTGGGGAGGAGGGATGAAGAGGATAGGGGGAACGGGTTAGTTATATATGCCTCTCTCTCTCTTTTTCTCTCGGTTCTGATTTGCATGTCTAAAGCTTGAGTTTAACATCCACGGAGTGTCGCGGTCTCTGGCGGGAACAGCTCATTTAAACGTTAAAAAGGAAAAGAAATGTGACGAAGAAAAGGAGGAAGAAAAGGTGGACGGTGGTGCTTGGGACGTTCTCTGCTTATGGCGATGGGATGCTTCCATTTGAACGATTAATGAAAGGATTCTTCGGATTCTTGAAGGAATTTAATAAACATTAGAAGGAAGGGTGATAATAGGGGGAATTCTAATTCGTAATTTAATTCATCTTAAGTGCCAATTTCTTTCTTTTTTTTTCTCTTCCAATCATTTTTATCCGATTCTTTAATTTATTTTATATAGGATATTTAAAATTTGATTGATAAATTTTTTAAATAAAAAATTTTGCTTATTATATGTAGGAGGAAGAATTATGAAGACAAATAAATTGCGATGTGATAAAATAGAAATAAAATATGTATTATCTGTAACAAGATAAACTGTTTTAAATTTTTCTTAAAATGTAGAAAGATTGTGAAGAAACTTAAGTTATTACATAAAAAAATAAAAATAATATCGAAAAATAATTTTTTGATACTATTTCTATTATTTGTAAACAAAAACAATATATATATATATATATATATATAATTCTTCTATCTTTATCAGAAGTATGTGCTTTTGTTATAGACTGATAATTCACAGATGAGTTATTTATTCTATTTTCTCACATAACATATACAATGCATATTTAGAAGGTTTCATGAAGAATTTCAATATCAAATATCAAATGAATTATTTATAATATCGATTTTACATATAAATACATTCTAACATACAGCTTTTAATTTTTTTAATATATTCTATGCTTAATTGATTTTTGTGATTTTAATGTATAATATAATGACTCATGTATTATTAGAATATATAATAATTTTGCTTATAATATATGTCTTGTAATATTTATAATATTTATAACTTATAACAAGGAAAAAAGTGCAAAAATTATATAAAAAAATAAAAATTTTTAATTTTAACGGATTATATCATCATAATTATAATAATTAATTTTTTCATTAAATTACGTTAATACGTTTCTTAATTTATATTTTCTTAGTTAATAATCATTAAATTGCGGATTTCTATTCTATTCTATAAAATTTAATTTAAATAGAGATTTTTATTTCTCAAACATCATAATGCACGTTATATTTTGAATATTTCGTATCTTTTCGCATTTGTGCATTTTACGAATTTCTATACATTCAAATTTTATGTAAATATCCTATAATATAATCAAATATACCATATTTATTTGTTCGAACAATTGATATTTAAATGAAGTATATTATTACATCACTTATAAATAATCATCGAAGCGATCAATTTATCAACAGGTCACTCTATTTTCTCTATTTTCTAATATATATTTTCTAATATATAATAGATAGATAGATTAAAATCAGGACTAATACTCCACGTCGAAAAGTAACTTTTCCTCGCCTCGCGTAGGTAGATTGCTTGATGAAACGAAATTCACTCCGCGAGGAACAACTCGGCAACTTTTGCATCGGATTCTCTGTCGCCGCAAATGGATGTAAGGGAGTCCCGTCACTCGTTCGTCCAGACTTTTCTAACTTTTCCACCCTTCAAGTGGCCCCAACTTTTGTTTCCATAATGTATTAACGCAAACGTTTTAACGCGATCGATGATAGAGGACATCTTGAGATGTGTATCTTTCTCAGATCGTTCGTATATCCGAGCTCCCCTTTAAAAGATGCGAGATAAGAACTACCCATGAATTCGTACTAGGCTAGCCTGTTCCGATAACTTTCTCCTTATCACGTAACTAAATTTCAAATATTTAGGAATTATTTAACTTGAAAGAAATCGCAATTATTTATTTCGCAATGGAAAATATCGTTTAAATAAAATATCGAATCCAATATGGATTGATCAAAAAATGTCAAATCATTTGAACGATTTTATTTTACAGATTTTGATCGATATTCAATATTTTGATAATTTTGGTATTAATAATCAAAATTTTTGATTCACTTGATCCATTATAATATGAATCTATTGCTTTTTATTTTTCTATCCAAAATTTATAATTAAAATTTTCGAATGACAATCCATTATAATATAAAACCTTTTACAACTTATTTCTTTGTATTATGTGTATATAAAGAAGGCGATAAATAAAATATTTTTAAGAACTTTTACAAATGAGTAGCTCATTAATTACAAGTATTTTAAAAAAATATACATATTTTAATTAATATGCGATAAAAACTATCTATAAATTTATATATGTTTCGAATATGGAATTAATTAATAACTAATTATGTAAAATTTAATCGATCTATCTATCACTTCGAGAACCATTTTAAATAACTATGTTATATAATCAGTTTATACAATTGATGAGAATATTATTATCATCTAATAATCGTCAGATACATAATCGTAAAATTATTATTAACTGTAGGTTAAATAGGAAATTTATTCCCTTATTTTTTTAATATTAATTTTTTCTCTTTTTACAAAATCATGTTTTAAACATTCAAATTATATTTTCACTTTTCAATATTAATTTTTAAATATTAGTAATACACAATAATTCTATATTATTATGTATTTTAACTTTAATTTAATCACATAATTTTTTATGCATTTCTTTATATGTTTTGAGTGAGTCAAAAAAATATCAGTCTTGGCAAAGTGTTTTAGGCTAAACATAATAGAAAATTGATCAAAAAATGCTTATATGTGAAATAATATTTCACATATAAAATACAAATGAAGAATCGAAATGATATAAAATAAATATAAAAAAAAAAACTTTAATATATTATAATGAAGAATCCAGTAAAAAAACAAAATTATAGTTGGAAAGAATATCTAAAAAATAATATAAATATTATTTTTTAAAACATTTCCTATCTAATATTTCCATGTCCACATATTAATACTTTTATTATTCGTCTATTTGGCATTAAAGTTATTAATTGCACGTCCAACCAACTGTGCTTTTACTTTTGTTTTATCTCTGATAAAAGAATATGCATTTCACATTTCGCATCTCAAGAAATTACTTTTAACGAATTTCATCCATTAATGGATTTTTTCTTTCTAAAATCTTTTNCATATATATATATATATATAAAATGTACATCACAGCTCGATATAACGCGATAAATCTGTACGATGAAGGAGGAGCTGGTGGGGGGAAGGATCAAGGGGTGGAATAAATTCAAATTCGCCTAAGGCTGTAAGAAACTGGCCGAACGTAAGGACGCACCGCGTGGAACCGACACGCGGTGTAATATCATCGATGTAATTGTATGGAAATAAAAAGCGCACCTTATCGTTTATATCTATACGTGGGTTGAACTCGTGTCGAGGGTTTAATGGAGGAAGAAAGAGAGAGAGAGAGAGAGAGAAAAGGGGAGAAGAAGAGAGAGAGAGGGAGAGGAAGAGAGAGAGAGAGAGAGAGAGTAGCGTTGGTGGAATCGATGTAACAGGACGAAGATGGGGGAAGAGGGCCGCTCAGGGATTTATGTCTCGAGTAATACTACTCTTAACCGTAGCTTATTATGGAAATTTCCTTAAATTGTCGGTTGCCTCCGCGGAGAACAATGCAAACAGAAAATGGATAATTATTGGACTGTAAATTGTGGCGGGGCATTTGGTAATTTATGTTAATACCGATCGTAAAATAAATTCCGGTGTAGCGTAAGTGATGCGCGCTTTCTACCGTTGTGAAAGTACAAGACGGAACCATTCGACGAACCAGATTTTTAAAACATTCTATTTGAGAAGTTATCGTTAACTGGCCAACCAAGCTTCGTTTCGACTATACAAAGATAGATAATTGGAGGACAATTTTGAGAGAAATGGATCGTTTGAGATTAAAACTTTTCTTAAAAAATTAAATCTTAAATTTTTTGAATTCTTCTTAAGGATTCAATTATACGAGTTCTCGGTAGTGTAGTTCGTTGCCACTTTTACGTATCTAGCGTTCGCATTTTTATTCTAATAACTGGAAATTATTTCGTCATTGCAATGGATATTGAATTATTAATACATTGCATATTCTTCTCAGGTTCAATGTGCTTCCAGGTTAGCCTGTACATTTTTGAGCGCTCGCAAAAAAAGTATACAATGCAAATATGCACTTTTTTAACTCAGTTTTATAAAGTATTCTTAAATATTATTATATATTATATATTTCTTATACATTTATTTATTATACAGGCTTCTTACTTTTAACTATTATTTATCATATAAATAAAATTAAATCGATTAATTATTATTTACTTTACAAACTTGAATAATGCTTCAGAATATATCTGGTGAAGCATTTTTCTTTGTGCAATGATATTCGGCATAATTTGCAATTATATCTGGTTTCCCTTCTTTTTCCATTCGACGAACAGACTTTACATTTTTTTTGTCGGGAATTTTTTCTCACCTTTTTGCTATTATTGCTTCAAGTGTTTTTAATTCCTCGAATCGTCGATCGAATCCAAAAAACATTAAAACGAGATATCTCCTGTATTCAATATATTAATTTTAATTGATTATAAATTGATATTAAAATTTTAATAAATTTTAATCGTTATAATTAATTATAAAATAATTTCGAAAGAAGAATTTTTTTTTAAGGATTCAATCTTGCGAATAGATCTTATACTTTATTGCAAGATGGTCCATATTCATGATATAGATCAATGAAACAATACGTCACGCCATTAGCCATTTTTTAATTAGTCTTATCTATTTTTGATTATCTGATATAAGTTTTGAATATGAGAATCTGCTTTGCCCAGTGTGCGATATTTCGCCTTATCTTTCTATCTTCTTCTTATCACTCTGATCACTTTTATCGATATCAAGGCGGTATATATTGATCCATCTTGGTGTTTTTTCTTATCGTTTTATGATCTGAATTTAATCACCGTTGAAAGTATTCTCGAACAACTAGTATTCGATTCCGTGTCTTTAGTTCTTTTATGTAGCTATAACTCGTATTTAATAGCTGCGTTATTAAATACGAGTTATAGCTAAGATTTTATGCAATCACTTACTTTGTTCGTGTATTGTAACTTTTTTTTATGCTCAATACATTTATTTTTACAACGTCAGTTAATCATCACAGTTATTACACATTACTACTCTTCGTCATGTATCATTTTTTTACATATTCCTGAATAAGTAAATAAATCGATCTTAGTTGTATAAGATATTTAACAAATTTTAGATTAGAAATATTTTTTAAATTGAAATTTATTATACAATCATATCTATTTATTATACTATCATATCTAAAAATGAAATTGTAAAATTTATACACCAAATTTAAAATCAAAAAGATGATACGTGTTATATAAACAATTGTGTTAATAAATTAAAAAACTTTTATTTATAAGTATAAACCTGAAATAAATTACTAACTAGAATATCTAGAATAGATAGCTATTTCAAAACTTGATAATTCATTTCACAAGATCTCTTCCGAATTTCCCCTATATTCATCCAAATATTACATCACCTGTATTCAATAATTCAACCTCAGTCTTCACATCATTAAAAATTAATTACACCTAATAACAAATACATTCACGCACACTCAACATTAAAAATTCCTTCGATTTGTAAAATTACAAACTTCTTCGTCATCGAGAACAATTTAAATAACACAACATCTACATACAATATTAAAAACTCCTCCGATTTACAAATTCGCAAATTTTCACGCCATTCAAAAGCTACCTGTATCTGTAATAACTACACTAACAAATACGTTCACGTACCCATCCTGTATTAAAAACTCGACTCCAATTTACAAACTCGACTTCCCTTCCCTTCCTTACCATCAGAGCCACCACACAGTCTTAACAAAAATTACAAAAAAATCCTCCCCCCTGATTCCCTCGCGAACGATTCGTTTCAACCCTCCTTCCCTCCCCCTCCTCCCCTTCCCTCCCCGCAAATCGTCGACACACACACATAGTTCGACGATGAAGGCCTGTTCTCAGGTTCGGATCGTGCAGATCTGTTACGTCGATTCCAACCGACAATCGCAATTATCCGGTGGATAACGATTCCCGGAGGGCCGCCGCTAATTAATATAACCGGCGACGATTCGTTCGCGATTGACAGGAAAATACGCGGAGGCCGGCATCGTGGCCACCGTCGTGTTCGATTCCGCCATCCACCGCCTCTACCTCTCCCCCTCCCCCTCCCCCTCCCCTCCTCCCTCCTCCCCTACTTCCACCCGCGCGCGCGCGCGCGCGTCGATCGCGTCGTCCGCCCGTGTGTGTGTGCGTGTGTGTGTGTGTGGAGGAGCGAGTTCGTTGCCGAGGGGTGGTTGGGGGAGGGGGGAGGGGGAGGAGAGGGGAGGAGAGGAGGGCTCGCAATTTGTCAGGTGACAGCCGAGAGACTGGAATAAATGGACAATTACACAAATACAATGTTTGACGTCATTTCAATGACGCGAGAGACACCTGTGATTGATTGTTAATTGCCTCGGTTTGTTACCCCGACCGGCGATGCTGGGGAGGGGGAGGG